>NW_026571541.1:32171048-32271048 GCF_026225935.1 Boleophthalmus pectinirostris
GACTTGAGTGAGGCTCAATCTGGTCTCTGAATTTTTTGGATAATCTCTTCAGAATCAAAATACAACTCGACCGTCATGTTATTATTAGTAAAAGCTATATTTGATTTGAATATATTTACCCTTCATCTAGTCCAGGGGTCACCAATCTTTTCTCTGGGGGCCACATTATCTCTCCTGACTGTGATGGGGGTCGAGGTTGGGTCGGCCGTATAACAGAATTGTACCACCCTGACGACGCAGATTATATTCTTTGAAAACCAACACTCTTTACATATCAGACAAACTGCATGGTCCTTACACTGAACAAAAAAATAATCGGTCGTCCACTGTTCTATCAAAACTTGGCACTTTCTGTCAACTTTTCGTACTTTAACACGAACAATTTTTCTGTCCTTAACTGCACAACAAAACTCTGTGCGTGCGTTGACTGTCACTGTTTGCTCTCGAGCTTGTCAAGTGACAAAAATTTGGCGGCAAATGTAAATGTATCATATCATTATTTAAATATAAATATAAATACTTCATATAAATATCATTTTTTTATTGAAATAAATCTACAAAATACAAGATGCAGACGTGTTATTATTTGCCAAAAAGTCATAAAAAAAAAAATAGGCCATGACAACTTTTGAGGATTGCCTCATAGGGCGGGTTCAAGTGGTCAAAGGGGCGTGGTGGGCCAGAGTCGGCCCGCGGACCTTAGTTTGATGACCACTGATCTAGGGACACAGTTGGGTCTAGGGCTGTTGTGGTTAGGGAGTCTTTCTATGGTGCAGTATAGCGGCTCAACAGCGCGGTATGTGATGATATCACAGTCCTGGGTTAGTCCTGGGTTAGTCCTGGGTTAGTCCTTAGTCTGGGTTAGTCCTGTTAGTTAGTCCTGGGTTAGTCCTGGGTTAGTCCTGGGTTCCTGTCCTGTCCTGTGTTAGTCCTGGGTTGTCCTGGTTAGTCCTGTGGTTAGTCCTGGGTTAGTCCTGTGGTTCGTCCTGGGTTAGTCCTGGGTTAGTCCTGTGTTAGTCCTGGGTTAGTCCTGGGTTAGTCCTGTGTTAGTCCTGTGTTAGTCCTGTGTTAGTCCTGGTTAGTCCTGGTTAGTCCTGTGTTAGTCCTGTTCCTGTGTTAGTCCTGGGTTAGTCCTGGGTTCGTCCTGTGTTAGTCCTGGGTTAGTCCTGTGTTAGTCCTGGGTTAGTCCTGGGTTAGTCCTGGGTTAGTCCTGGGTGTCCTAGTCCTGGGTTCGTCCTGTGTTAGTCCTGTGTTAGTCCTGGGTTAGTCCTGTTAGTCCTGTTCCTGTGTAGTCCTGGGTTTAGTCCTGGGTTAGTCCTAGTCCTGTGTTAGTCCTGTGTTAGTCCTGGGTTAGTCCTGGGTTAGTCCTGGGTTAGTCCTGGGTTAGTCCTGTGTTAGTCCTGGTTAGTCCTGGGTAGTCCTGTGTTAGTCCTGGGTCAGTCCTGGGTTATCACGGGCATGGGTGGTAACGGGTGGAATGTTAACGGGTCCGGGTGGGTGCGGGTCTCTAAAAATGGACCTGTGCAGGGATCTGGGTCGGGTCACATTGGTCACGTGCGGTGATCGCGGTGGCCCAATATGCACTGCGGTGGGCCTCTTAGTACCGCGGTGATTCATTTTTGTGGTTATTGCGACAGCCTTAGTTGGGTCATGTTGATAGAATGTTAAAATCCAAATCTTACACATGGTTCCTTTAAAGGCTTTGTAACAGATTTGTAGCTTCTTAAAAATGTGACAAACAATAGTTCACTTTAAACTCTTTGTAGCTGTACAAACTTACGTCTTATTCCGAGCATCCTGAGTCGTCACTATCACTACTAACTCTACAAAATGTTACTTCTTGGTTCGAGTAAATAAAAATCCTTCACATTTATCTGCAGACAGAAAATGACACTCTTATTTTGACCTTAAGAGCTGCTTCAACATTACGGTAAATCTGTCCTGGGGAGAAACACATTTTACTCAACTACATAAACTGCACCAAGAACAAACAATAGTTGAACGTGAAATGATACACTCATAACAGCGCGTGACATTTGCGAAAACAACACAAGTTACACTGGCTGTATTCACATTTCAAGCACAAACACTTGTACTCCGCTCTAATGACTTTCCACGGGTTGCCCTCTGGACCTTTCAATGACCATTTACATTTCCCAGCGCGGTGCCAAAGCTAAATAAAACATAAGTGGAAGCCCTTATTAGCTCATGGTGGGTCTAAGACGGGCCCACACTACTGAAGCGGGCTTTGTGGCGGGTTCCTGCAGAGCCGTGCCCAGCAGCCGTCTACTCTGTGGGGGGGAGCCCGGGTCGCAGCATATGGTCATTGGATTTTCCAGTCGACTGCTCTCTGATCTGGCACCACAGCTGTTTGTTGTCACCTGCCCTCAAATGGCACTAAGATACAAGTGAATTACTGAAAGAATCTGCAAAGTTTAAGCATGCGTTTCAGAGTTAGGGTTGAGCAATAAATCAAGATCAATTGCAGTGATTTAAAGTGATCTATCCTCAGATTTTACAGTGATTTAAAATGATCTTTCCTCAGATTTGAGTGATTTAAAATGATCTATCCTCAGATTTTACAGTGATTTAAAATGATCTATCCTCAGATTTTACAGTGATTTAAAATGATCTGTCCTTAGATTTTACAGTGATTTAAAGCCATCTATCCTCAGATTTTGCAGTGATTTATTTTACGGTGATTTAAAATGATCTATCCTCAGATTTTACAGTGATTTAAAATGATCTATCCTCAGATTTTACAGTGATTTAAAATGATCTGTCCTTAGATTTTACAGTGATTTAAAGCCATCTATCCTCAGATTTTGCAGTGATTTATTTTACGGTGATTTAAAATGATCTATCCTCAGATTTACAGTGATTTAAAATGATCTATCCTCAGATTTTAGTGATTTAAAATGATCTATCCTCAGATTTTACAGTGATTTAAAATGATCTATCCTCAGATTTTACAGTGATTTAAAATGATCTATCCTCAGATTTTACAGTGATTTAAAATGATCTATCCTCAGATTTTACAGTGATTTAAAATGATCTATCCTCAGATTTTACAGTGATTTAAAATGATCTATCCTCAGATTTTAGTGATTTAAAATGATCTATCCTCAGATTTTACAGTGATTTAAAATGATCTATCCTCAGATTTTACAGTGATTTAAAATGATCTATCCTCAGATTTTTAGTGATTTAAAATGATCTATCCTCAGATTTTTAGTGATTTAAAATGATCTATCCTCGGACATGACATAAACATGCTCAAATCAAATATAATTTTCCTGATTACAGTGTGAATTTTTTTTTTTTTTTATTACAAAAACACTGAATATGATGCCCTATTTATTTGTAGGGCTGGGTATCATTAAGTTGCTGATACGATACATAACTCGATACATAGGCCACGATATGATACATACCTCGATACAGTACATTTTTTATTCAATACGATATACTTCAAATCGATTCAATGTGGTTAGTTGATGGCTGTGATACTAAAAGTTTTTTTTTTTAAACCACTTCTTGTGCAAAGTTCATCTGAAACTCCCACATTTTAATCATTAAAACAGTGAAAATGTCACATAAATGAGGTTCCTTCCACTAAACAAGCATCAAAACTGTAGCGCTGTAACAAAATAATTTAGTAAAATATACTAAAAAATACTCTTGGCGAAATATCGATACAGCAGCCCACGATATTGACACTGTATCATCACATTAAACGATACAATATATCAATATTTTGATATTTTTGCACACTCCTATTTATTTATGTTATACTGTCGTGTTTTGGTTCTCAAAACGATCCAATCAGAAAGCAGAATGAGCCTCACATGCGTCTCTCATTTGGGTTGCCAGTTCCCACAATAAAATCCATCCATCCATTCATCCATTTTCTTCCACTTACCCGGGGCCGGGTCGCGGGGGCAGCAGTCCCTGCTTATACTGCTGCCCCCGCGACAATAAAATCCAGTTGGTTTAAACCTAAAATGCCTCACTCTGACCTGAATGATCTCTACCTAAACCCCAGCATCTACAGAAAACCATGAATCAGTGCTAGTGCAGCCTCGCAGCTCAGTAAGGGAATTCTGGAGGCTTTGAGCTTTCACATGAGGCCTGTCCATACACTGAGAAAAACTTCTGTGTGTTCTCTCTCTGCAGGTTAAGACTCTGGCAACACAGGTTCAGTTGTGACTAGGGCTGGGTATCATTAAAAAGTTGCCGATACGATACATACCTCGATACATTGACCACGATACGATACACTTTTCGATATAGTGAGCTTTCGATTCAGTACACACATTGCCTAGTATGAAAGTGGTGTGTGCGTGAGTGACGGTGGTGGTCGGAGGGACATGGCAGCCGCGCTTCTGTCAGTGTGCCCCAGGGCAGCTGTGGCTAGTGTGGAGAAAAAGAATAATGAATCTATCTAAAACTAACTAACTAAATAAATAAATAATGCTCCGTAAAGCGTCTTTGTGACATATGACTGTGAAAAGCGCTATATAAATAAAGACTTAGTTACTTACTTACAATACGATTCGATGTGATATATTTCAAATCAATTCGATACGGTTCAGTGAAAAACAAAAGCTAAATCATGACTGTGACACTAAAAGTCTATTAAGTCCACTAAGTCTGTACAAAGTTAATATGAAAACACCCATTTTACACAAAACAGTGAAAATGTCAACGCAATTGGAGCTCTTACACAAAATAATCCAGAAAAATATACCAAAAAAATACTTTTGGCGATATATCAATACAGCAGCCCGCGATATCAATACTGTATCATCAAATTAAACAATACAATATGTCGATATTTCAGTATTTTTGCACACTTCTAGTCATGACTCATTCATTTTTCAAAACAGTAAGAGCTACAAACACTTCCTTTAATAGCTGCGTTTAGCAAATTCCAAAGGCAGAAAATAGGAATGACCTCAGAGGAGATTGTGTACACGTGTGTCGAGTGATCTCGTGAGATTTTTCAGTGTTTAGATTTGGCCTGAAGGGTTAAACATTTGTAGTTCCAAAACGTTGTAGTTCCAAAAAACAGTGCTGCTGCTCTTGGACAGTGTTTAGAAGAAACTCTCAACACAAGAGCAACGGATAAAAACACTGCAATAAGAGTTTTCAAAAATTAAAGCTTTTGGGTGAAGTAGATTTAAGTAGATTTTTTCATGTGATGCTTTTACTTTTACTTTAGTAACTTTTTACCTTTGTATCTGTACTTCTATTTAAGTAACAACATTGAGTACTTCATGCACCACTGGACATTTTAAACAACAACCTCGGCCAGGAATGAGACAGTGTTTCTCTCTTGTTGCTCCCACCTTGTCGCCAGTAGCGCAGAACAATTTGGGAAAACATATTTTATTTTATTTGCAATTAGATTTGAGATTTAGATTCTGTTCAAAGTTCACATTTCAAAACGCTTCCAGAAATTTGACAGAAAATAGTATTAATGAACTGGCAAACTGATACGGGAATCATAATTACAGACTGGATATTTTGTTGTTTTTGGAGGAAATTATGGTATTTAAAAATTTCAATTCATAAGTAGCACAAAGTCAACATAAAGTCTGGGTGATATTGTTATAAGAATTGAATTATGAACTGATCCTATCGCACTAGAATAGAGCTGGTATCATTAAGAAGTTGCCGATACGATACATACTTCGATACATAGGCCATGATACGATACATATCTCGATACAGTGCACTTTCGGTTCGATACGATATATTTCAAATCCATATGGTTCAATAAAAATTACTAAATGATAGATGTGATACTAAAAGTCTTTGTTAAACCACTTCTTGTGCAAAGTTCATATGAAACACAAACATTTTAATCATCAAAACAGTGAAAATGTAAAATGTGTCACATAAACGAGTTTCTTTTCACTAAACAAACAACAGCTCTGTCAAAATAATTTAGTAAAATATACCAAAAAACTCTTGGCAATATATCAATACAGCAATCCCAGATATCGATACTGTATATATATATCGATGTTTCAATATTTTTGCACACCCTTACACCAGGTTGATAAGTGTATCACTCTGAATTGGGTTCTGCACATTATCAGCGTTTAGAAAAAGAAGGGACTTGCAGCAGAATGCCCCAAAGCAGCGCTGCTACTTTTGGACACTGTTTAAACACTGCAATATGAGGTTTCAAAAATTAAAAGTTTTTGGGTGAAAGACAAGACTTCTTTAAACTGCCTAACGATCCTTACAATCCAGACCTGACCCAGTGATAGGGCTGGGTATCATTAAAAAGTACATACCTGAATACAAAGGTCACAGTACAATACGGTTTTCAGTACAGTGCCCTTTCGATTCAAAATGATTCGACACAATATATTTCAAAACAATTCGATACGGTTCAGTAAAAAACGAAGGCTAAATCATGGCTGTGATACTAAAAGTCTTTATTAAACCACTAAGTTCATATGAAAAACTAGCCTCTCCAGCGATTAGGCCAGGAATCAGAATTCACTAGATCAGGCATGTCCAAACTACGGCCCGTGGGCCAAATGCGGCCCTCGAACAAATTTTTCTTGGCCCTCAGGCTTCCAGGTGATTTGGCCCAAATGACCTTGCATCAATTAAAAATGAACTTTTTACAGCAAGTTCTTTGAAAATCTACTTTGATAAAGCCAATATTGAAGATTTAATGTGTGGTTTTGGGGATTTTAGAGTGAATAAGAACTGATGGCTCATTCCAAAGTGTTAAACATGCATATATTCCAATTTTTCACTGTATTGAGCTCCAGTCTACGGTCCTCGATCGGCCCTCTGCTTCATCTGTGTTTAGAAATGTGGCCCTTGATGAAAACAGTTTGGACACCCCTGGTCTAGATGATTTGTAAGAACCCCGGAAGTTGTAGACCGCGCACCGACCAATCAGCGAAGATCTGTGAAGCCATGACGTCAAACTCAAGCGTCTGTCTGGGTCCATTTTGTGGTGCAGCACAACAGTAAACAAAGCGGTCGAGATGGATGTAGACGAAGACAGATATTCTGTGTTGGCAACGATTCCCGCGATTGACGATTTAAAGCCGGAACAAAGACAATATTATCAAGGAGAAAGATCTTATTGCCCTTCTTCCTACGGGTTTTGAAGCATTACATACGTCACGACCAAACAGCAGCGATTGGTTAAAAAAAAAAAGTACCTGAGTATTGTGAAAGCGAAAGAATCCTAATGCTGCGAGGTCAGACGGTTTCCTACAAAGTGAAACCGTCTGATGAACTGAGCTAAAACTGTGAAAATGTCAAGAGTATCGCAAAAACAAGTGAACTTTCTCCAAACAAGCAACACAAAAAAAATACTCTTGGTGATATATTGATACAGCGGCCCACGATATCGATACCGCGTGAGCCCAAACATGTTTCGTGAGTGCGGCGGGTGTAACAGGTGTCTCGCATAAAAGGCCCGTCTCTGCTCCGGTCGCGGCGCGGCCCAGTTAAACCAACACGTCTGGCATGCGTGACCCCGTTGTGATGTACGCGCACACGTGTCTGCAGCAGCGGCCGCTCGCTCCGCATGCTCCACATTTCTGCGCTACCTGACACGACGCCCCCCGACCCCTCCTCCGACTGCTCCCCCTCCTCGTCTTCCTCCCTCCCTCCTTCCTCTCCTCCGTTTGTCCGTCCCAGAGTGTCAGCTCCAGCCTCCTGTCAAAGCACCGAGGGAAACTTTAGCCCGGCCGCAGTGCGCTCTGTTTATTTTACAGTAAGCACGAGGGGAGAGAGAGAAAGACGGAGAGAAGAAGGAGAGAGGGAGAGAGAGAGAGAAAGAAGGAGAAAGAGAGAGATAGAGAAGGAAGGAGAAACAGGGAGGGAGAGTGAAGGAAAGAGGGAGCGAGAGAGAAAGGAGGAAGGAGAAACAGGGAGAGAGAGTGAAAGAAAGAAAGAAGGAGAGAGAGAGAAAGGAGGAAGGAGAAACAGGGAGAGAGAGTGAAGGAAAGAGGAGCGAGAGAGAAAGGAGGAAGGAGAAACAGGGAGAGAGAGTGAAAGAAAGAAGGAGAGAGAGAGAAAGGAGGAAGGAGAAACAGAGAGAGAGAGTGAAGGAAAGAGGGAGCGAGAGAGAAAGGAGGAAGGAGAAACAGGGAGAGAGAGTGAAGGAAAGAAGGAGAGTGAAAGAAAGAAAAAAGGAGAGAGAGAGAAAGGAGGAAGGAGAAACAGGGAGAGAGAGTGAAAGAAAGGAGAGAGAGAGAAAGGAGGAAGGAGAAACAGGGAGAGAGAGTGAAAGAAAGAAGGAGAGAGAGAGAAAGGAGGAAGGAGAAACAGGGAGGGAGAGTGAAAGAAAGAAGGAGAGAGAGAGAAAGGAGGAAGGAGAAACAGGGAGGGAGAGTGAAAGAAAGAAGGAGAGAGAGAGAAAGGAGGAGGGAGAAACAGGGAGAGAGAGTGAAAGAAAGAAGGAGAGAGAGAGAAAGGAGGAAGGAGAAACAGGGAGAGAGAGTGAAAGAAAGAAGGAGAGAGAGAGAAAGGAGGAAGGAGAAACAGGGAGGGAGAGTGAAGGAAAGAAGGAGAGAGAGAGAAAGGAGGAAGGAGAAACAGGGAGGGAGAGTGAAGGAAAGAAGGAGAGAGAGAGAAAGGAGGAAGGAGAAACAGGGAGGGAGAGTGAAGGAAAGAGGGAGTGAGAGAGAAGGGAGGGAGAGAGGAGAAAGGAGAAAGAGAGAGAAGGAAGGAGAGAGAGAATAGGAAAGAGAAAGTGGGAGAGAGAGAAAGAAGGAAGGAGAAACAGAGAGAGAAGGAAGGCAGAGAGAGATAGAGAAGGGAGGAGAAAGACAAAGAGAGAGAGAAGGAGAAAGGGAGTGAGAGTGAGAAGGAAGGAGAAAGAGAGTGAGGGAAAAGAGAAGGAGAAAGAGAGAGAAGGAGAGAGAAAGAGGAGAAAGGAGAAGAGGGAGAGAGAGTGAAGGAGAGTGAGGAGGAAAGAGAAAGAGGGAGAGAGAAGGAAGGAGAAAGAAAGAGGAGGGAGGCGAAAGAGGGAGAGAAGGAAGGAGAGAGAGATAGAGAGGGGAGGAGAAAGAGCGAGAGAAGGCAGGGGAAAGAGAGTGAGAGCGAGAAGGAAGGAGAAACGGGGAGAGAGAGAGAGGAGGAAGGAAGGAGAAAGAGAGAGACAGAGAGAAGAGAATGGAGAGAGAGAGGGGGAGAAGAGAGCGAAAGACTGTGAGAGAGAAGCAAGGCAAAAGAGAGAGAGAGAGAGACGGAAGGAGAAAGATAGAGAGAGAGAAAGAGAATGAAGTAAAGAGAAAAAAGAGAAAGAGAAGGAAAGAGAGAGAAGGAAGGAGAAAGAAAATATATAAAGAGAAAGAGAGAACAGAGAGAACAGCGAGAGAAAGAAAAGGCCAGAGAGCGAATGAACGAGAGAAAGAGACAAAAAGAGAAAGCTAGAGAAAGCTAAAAAGATAAAGAACAAGAGAGAACAGGAGAAAGACACAGAAAGAGCAAAAAAGAGAGAGAAGAGAGCAGGGAGGGAAGGAGAGGGCGGGCGGGAGAGCTAAAGCGCACTCCACCCTAAGCATTATGGGACGGAAGACAGATGGCCTCTGCATGGGATACCTACGCAGCCCCAAAAAAGGGAGGAGGCAACGGAGGAGGAGGAAGAGGAGGAGGAGGGGAAAACTTGGCTCCGAAAGAGAGAGCTAAGTGCACGGAGAAACCAAAACTAGAGCAGCATGAAATGAGATGTAAAATAGTGCAGATGGATGGAGTGGAGGACGCGGCGTCTTAAACAAAGCCGTTAAGACGTTCCAGTCGTACAAACAGGTGTAGTGTTCGGGAGCGGCGCTGTCACTCCCCTTAAAGGCACTTATCAATCTCTCCGAGCGACGATAAACGGGATACGGAGAGAGAGGGGGGGGGGATACGGAAGAGGCGACGTTTTATTTACCACTCCGCAGGGTTCTGGAGACGGTTTTTCAAGAGGTTTTTCGAGGGTGTTTATCGGGGACTGTCTGTTTGCGCTGACAAGTTGCAGGTGTAAGAAAGTCAAGCCGAAATTGGGATGAAATAATAAAGGACATTTTCAAGGGTGGAAGGTAAAGTACAGAAGTGAAAGAGCAACACTTAAAGGTTGTATAGAGGATTTTTTAAGGGAAGCGAAATACAGCGACTGTCCTTTTTCAAATGTTGTGCATGTGTGACACCACCTTCCTCAGTAGAAACATCTCCTCCTCCCGCCTCTTTACTCTAGAAATCACATTTGTTTACATCCAGTGCATGTTGAGAATCACTGTTGAAGTGACCTGCCTAGAAATATTTTAGCGACCGACGCGTCAGTTTTTAGACCCTTCGGACTTTCTTTCGCGGCGAACTGGTCGTGAACTTTGTGCGAATTGCGAGGAAGCTACAGTTTGAAAAAGCCTCAAAGAACCGCCGCATAAACCACATAATCCCCGAGCGCCGACACTAAAAATGTAGGGAGTTTGACTGACAACCTAACAGCCAATAGAAAAAGAGGGAGCCTCGTTTTCTATTGGCTGATGTTTATCTGGCCTCACTACATCCACAACTGATAGATTTTCATTCTTTCTTTTTTTTAAAAAACATAATTACAAGGCTGCTGCGTCTCTGTAATGGTATTTTAAACTTTCAATGACAATTTGAAACTAAAAAAAAAATCCTCCATACAACCTTTAAGTACAAGTTTTAGGTGTCCGGACATTTTACGGTGGTTTCTTTTCACTTTTACTTCACTACATTTGAGAACGTGTATCTGTACTTTCTACTCTGATACATTTTAGATCTGGACTGAAAAGTAAAAAGTACTTTGAGACCTACTGAAATAGCTGAGACTTATTTTAGCACGTTCAATTTGACTTAACGTCCCAACTTTGAGCAAAACAAATACACAAAAGCGTCTAGAAAAATTAAGAAATCAATTGAGTCACTTAAAATATTCTAAATTCTATCAAAATCATTAAATTTCATGCTTAAATTGCTCTAAACTACTTTAACTTTTTACTCTTAAAGTACATTTTTAATAGGGCTGGGTATCATTCAGAATTTGCCGATACGATACATATCGCGATACATAGGCCACGATACGATACATATCTCGATACAGTGAGCTTACGATTCGATATAATTCAACACGATATATTTCCAATCAGTTTGATATGGTCCAATAAAAAATAAAGTCTAAATCATGGCTGTGATACTAAAAGTCTTTGTTAAACCACTTCTTGTGCAAAGTTCATATGAAACACAAACATTTTAATCCTCAAAACAGTGAAAATGTCAAATGTGTCGCATAAACAAGTTTCCTTCCTCTAAACAATAAACAAAACTGTAGCTGTAACAAAATAATTTAGTAAAATATACCCAAAAAAAAATACTCTTGGCGATATATCGATACAGCAGCCCATGATATCGATACTGTATCATCACATTAAACGATACGATATATCGATATTTCAATATGTTTGCACACCCTAATTTTTAAGCAGGTACTTTAACTTTTACTCGAGTAGTAGTGCAGTACATTCATGTCATTCTTTTAGTTTTACTTGAGTAACTTTTGACCTTTGTATCTGTACTTTTACTTAAAGGTTGTATAGAGGATTTTTTAAGGGAAGTGAAATACAGTGACAGTCCTTTTTCAAATGTTGTGCATGCGTGACACCACCTTCCTCCTTTACTCTAGAAATCACGCTTGTTTACATCCAGTGCGTGTTCAGAATTACTGTTGAAGTGACCTGTCCAGAAATATTTTAGCGACCGACACGTCAGTTTTTAGACCCTTCGTCTGCTTCAGTCGCGCCATCGCTGGAAGGAATCTCCAAGAATCACCTCAGTTTGTCTTCACTCTTTTTTCCCTTCTCTTCTTCTTTTAGCGACCTCAAAAATGGACTTTCTTTTTGTGGCGAACTGGTCGTGGATTCTCGTCCGCGATCGTGACAAACTTTGTGCGAATTGCGAGGAAGCTACAGTTTGAAAAAGCCTCGAAGAACCGCTGCATAAACCACATAATCCCCGTGCGCCGGCGAGACAGTTACACTAGAAACATAGGGAGTTTGCTTGACAACCTAACAGCCAATAGATAAAGAGGGAGCCTTGTTATCTATTGGCTGATGTTTATCTGGCCTCATTATGTCCACAGTTGATAGATTTTTATTCTTTTTTTTTTTTGGTCATCATAATTACAAGGCTGCTGCATCTCTGTAATGGTATTTTAAACTTTCAATGACAATTTGAAACAAAAAAAAATCCTCCATACAACCTTTAAGTAAAAAAATTAAGTACTTCATCCACCATTGGACACCATTGTATGGAGGATTTTTTTTTTTTTTTCAAATTGTCGATGAAAGTTCAAAATAAAATTACAGAGATGCAGCAGCCTTGTAATTATGATGACCAAAAAAAAAAAAAAAAGAATGAAAATCCATCAACTGTGGACATGGTGGGGGCAGATAAACATCAGCCAATACAAAATAAGGCCACCTCTTTATCTACTGGCTGCTGGGTTGTCAGTCAGACTCCCTATATTTCTAGCGTCACTGACTTGCCGGTGCGCTGGGATTACGTGGTTTACGTTCGCCTCTCACGCACTGATGCTGTTTACTCAACCAACACAGCGGTTCTTAGCGTCTTTTTCGAACTGTAGCTTCCTCTCACACAAAGTTTTGCACAAAGTTTGCTGTAATGGCAGACAAGAATTCACGACCAGTTCGCCACAAAAGAAAGTCTGTTTTTGACGTCTCTGAAAGAAGAGGAGAAGGGGAAGAGGAGCGAAGCGTGACATTTGAAAATGGACAAACAGTCGCTGCATTTCTCTTTCCTTGGAAAATCTTCTATACAACCTTTAAGTAACAAAATGGAGAACTTCATCCACCACTGGACATTTTAAAGAACAAATTCAACCAGGAGTGAGACAGTATTTCTCTCTTGTTGCTCCCGTCTTGTCACCGTTAGGGTTGAACAATTTGGGGGGAAAAAATAAAAAAAATTCCAATTTGTCTGACAAGCATTGCAATTAGATTTCTGATTTATGTTTTATAGGATTCTGCTCAAAGTTTACGTTTCAAAATGCGTCCAGAAGAATTGACAGAAAATACTGAAAAATGACACAGGAATCAAATTTCAAAAGAGTGGATATTTAGTTGTTTTTGCAGGAAATTATGGTACTTAAAGTGCAGTCTCTCTAGTTTCAATTTTTATTTTTATGCGATTAATCTTAGTCAACATTAGGCCTGGGTGATATGGTGACAAGAACTGAATTATGCTCTGATCCTGTGACAATCTGCTATTTTGTTGTGACCATCAGATTCAGTGCTTCTCTAATTTATTGCAACTCTAACACAGACACTTTTCCTCACTCTGTCCACTTATTGGTCAACCCTCTTAATGATTTGGGTGAGTGACAGGTGGGTTTAACCAATCACAGTGAAGTATGAACTCTCAGAAACAGGTGACTAATTATTTTTATTTATTTTTATTTATTTATTATTATTATTTATTTATTTATTTATTTTCTTTCTTTTCTTCTTTAAGCGTCGGAGGGTTTGGAAATGGGGTTGAGGGGGTTTAATGTGGCATTTGTATACTTGTATATTTTGTGGCATTATTGTGTGGCCGTAAGATCACAATATAGGAAAAAAAAATTAAAAAATTTATAAAATATATATGACAAAGACACAGGTGGCTTTAGTTATCTCTAAGCAACAGATACAAAAATATTTACTGCATAAACTGTGACCAAAACAAGGTCTAACAGCAAACCTATAGGCACAAAAACAGATTTTGAAGTGCAATATACTTAAAACTCTAATAAAAATACCGCGATACACTATATTATTGAAACTACTTTGAACTCTAAATCAGGATATTTCCCACACAAAGCCTCTTCTAAATGTAATATTTCAAAATGGAAACACTTTGTAGTTAGTTTGTGTCTTTAATGGATGACAGAAGTTATTCATTCAACCCCCTGCAGCTCAAGTGTTATTGTATTACAGAAAATAACAAAAAAAATTCCCCCCTAGTACAAAGAAAAAAGTACCTATGATAAATATTGACTCGTAAAAATGTTTGTTCCATCTGTCCTGTACTGAACCATAAATATAAAGTAATTCTCATGACTTACTGCAGTATACTTCAGCCTCAGCTACTTCTGGAGTGGGAGAAGTACTTGATTTTGTTACTTAAGTAAAAGTACAGATACAGGAGCAAAAACTACTTAAGTAAAAGTGTTAAAGTACCCGTTTAAAAATGTACCTGAAGAGTAAAAAGTAAAGGTATTTTGCACGTATATTAAGATTTTATAAGGAGATTTTCATACAGATTTGAGCTGAATTAACCAAATAGAGTTGAGAGTTTTTTCCTAGCTGTATTTGTTTGTATATTTTTGTAGTAAAGGAAAAATTATACTGAAGCAAAGTATTTTATTAGAGGTGTAACGATTTCCAAGTCTCACGATACGATATCATCACGGTATAAACCTCACGGTACGATATTTATTGCGATATCGCGGGAAAGCTCACGATATGATGGGGAGGCTCGTGATTAGGAATGTAACAATATCCAAATCTCATGGTACGATATTTTCACGATGTACATCTAACGGTACGATAGTTGTTGTGATATTTTCAACGGACAAAACTGTTAATATGCAACTTTTTCCTCTTAAAATGCCCACGCTTTTGACATGACTTACATCTTCATCAGGGAACTAAGACGAGTATTGAAACTAGTTACTTTTATAAATATTGAAAAAACAGGGCTGCAAAATGAGATGAGTAATTGTAATAGTTGAATTTGTGGATTCTCTGTAGAGTTAATAAAGTATAATAATTATGTTTACTAGAGGCGTAACAATATCCAAGTCTCACGATACGATATCGTCATCACGGTATGAACCTCACGGTACAATATTTATTGCGATATCGTGGGAAAGCTCACGATATGTTGGGGAGGCTCACGATTAGAGATGTAATAATATCCAAATCTCTCGGTACAATATTTTCACGATATACATCTCACGGTACGATATTTATTGCGATATTTTCAGCAGAACAAAAGTGTTAATATGCAACTTTTTCCTCTTAAAATGCCCTGACAAGACTTAATCCAAACAACTAAGACTTAAAAGTGTTTAGAACTGTTATTTCTTCTTGTAGTCTGCACTGAAATGGAGCAAAGGATCATGGTCTATGTAGTTCCCTCTGTCTTTTTTTTAACTACTGCTGCACCATAACTCTTAATTTAAGCAAAGACACTTGTAATTCGATTCAAAATTATTGTGAAAAGTTTATGTCAATGACGTCAATGAAGCATACAACTCATTTATAGATACTGTAAGATATAAAATTTTATAATAAAAATTGTCCTTTATTACCCTCCAGACAGAAAAGGGAAAATAAACCATGGATGACCAAAGAAATCTGCTCCTTTTCATTCGTCTCTTGCATGTTTGATGTTGTGACACTGTTTATGTATTTCTTTTATACTTTATGAATGAAATAAATAAACAAATAAAAAATAAATAAAAAACTTTGACGATATAATATCACGATATGTTTTTTTAAAAAAAATTGTTACATCTCTACACTTTACTACTTTTACTTCATTACGTTCCACCACTACTTGCATAAAACGAATACTAAGTGGGCTTTGCTTTGTCTGAAATGTTCCACAGTATGGCATTAAACCTTTCTATCTTCATGGAGACCAAACCAGGCCGAGTTACAGGTCAGATCTGCGGAGAGGCGACCCCGCTCACAGTAAGAATGTTGTTTTTCTAGGTATTTTGGAGCTATAAAACCACTTTCAATTGAATAAATGTAAAGTAGAGCTGTTTAATGTCACACTGCGGAATATTCCAGGCAGAAAAATGACATATCCAGAGAAATTTTTAAGTCAGATTTTAGCCTACACAGAGTTAACTTAGTAGATGACATGTGAACTCTGAAATAATAAGCTGAGTTGTTGCATCGGCACTTAATTTCAATCCTTTCCGAACCGATAAAAGCCCCACAACACTTCTGTTATCAGCTACATTACATATGTTTGTTAGGTTAAGGCCGCGAGTTGTTTCTCTTTATTTTCCGCGACTGCTTAGCTGCGTTCTAGATATTTTTTCTGACAAGTGTGGGAACCGAGATCCGACGGTGTCCGCCTCTGCCCCAAACAAGCCTCGCTGCACTCTCGCCTCGTTCCGACTTCCTTGAGAAATCCGAGGAAAGAGTGAACTCATGGGGCGGCTATGCATGCCCTTTGAAACAAACGCCGCGCATGTTTCTCTCCACGCTGACATCACTAATTGCGACAAGCTGCTGCGAGACCCGGGCCCAAATCAAAACCTTCCTCCCCGCTTGGCAACCGAGTCAAACATCCAAGCCAGAAACCTCTCCACCTACGACGGTCCGACCGAGCCTCCGCGATGGCCTCCCAGGACTTGTCCGTCTCCCGGTAGAAGAGTTGAAAGGGTGTAAAACAATCGCGTACGAGGTCAGAAATGCAGCTAAATAAGTTGCGTGTCCGTGAATAGTTGATCTTGTCAGCCTTGTGAGGGAAGTATCCGAAGACCTCACAGGAGAAAAATGTAGACACAGGATCCGTGTAGGGAAGAGTGTGGTCCGGGACGAAACCAAAGAGGAAACTTTTAGACGAGCTTTTCGACGTTAGTACCAAGGCCGGGACGGAGGAGGACGCCAGAGAGAAATGTGATAGATGAGAGGAAGACTGGAACAAGACGCAAAACCAGAATATTTGTTATTTTGTTTCTGGTTTTCTTTTATTTTGGTGATGCTCATGGTTTCACTTCCTGGTTGGATGTGATGTACACAGAGGTAATTCCCACAAGCGTTACCAAGAAACCATAAGGTCAACAAGGGTCAAAACATGTCTAAAAGTAGTCAAAAAATATCAACAATCAGACACTAATCGATACTAAAACTGGGATCTAGTACAGAAACTAGACACTGCTTTCAGCTCATGGGATCCATATAAATTAATAAACAAATACACAAATACTTGAGCAGGTATCGATACTAAAAAAACAAACAAAAAAAGTCACATTCAGCAGACAGAGCAGAGCTTTTAGAATGATCTTGAACTGCATCAGAACAAGTATAAAACCACATCGACTACGGACAACAGATTGCACAGACATAAAAGAAAGTACCGTATTTTTCGAACTATAAGTCGCGTTTTTTTTCATGGTTTGGGTGGTCCTACGACTTATATTCAGGTGCAACTTATATATTAAAACATATAATTTCACATGTTTGTTATTTCCACACTGACAGAGGGTGCTCTAATCTTCTGCTTCAAGGCGTGTAACAATAACAAGATTTTGCTGGATTAATTGACGAAGAATTTATTGCGATAAATGATAATATTGACATTTTGAGACCAGTTTCAACTAATATAATGACTATGGAATAAAAATGCAAATACACCCTTTCAAAGATCAGTAAACTTTACTTTCTAAAGAACATTTAACACGGGAACTGTAAGACAAACAAAAACAACAGGCCTAAATAAAACAGACTTAACACAGGACTAGCCTAATGTAGTCTGGCTGACAGTGAGGACTTGTTCACAAAAATGCACTTAAATAAACCACTGTTGAACCAAACACAACCAAAGCAATAAATAAAATGGATTATTAAGTCTCAAAATAACAAAATTGCCCTTAAAAGTTATTTTAGTCGTTGTCTTACATTGGTATATAGTGGTCACTCTCTCTGTGGCTGCTGCTGTGAACCTCGTCATTTTGGTCATTTAAATGTTCGCATTAACCCGTGACACAGGACGGTGTTTCGCTATGACGGAGCCTCTGTCCTGTCTGGAATCGTGTCGGTGTCTTGTGGGATTTTAGTGGATTTTACACTTCTTAAACGAGGAGTTAGAGAGCGATAGGAGTGTTCTAACATTCACCCTCTTTGAGAGCGAGGAAAACAAACAAGCATGCAAATAGAATTTATTGCGGCCGGAAAAGTTATCGAGGTCGTTAAAAGTTATCGTACGATTAATTGATTTATTGAATATCGTTACAGGCCTAGCTGCTCCTGTTCCTCCTGCACCACTGTCACTTCACTCTACTGCGCATGTCTCCTGCAGAAAGAGCCTCTGTCCTGCTGCAAGTAGTGAAATATTCAGCTGAAAATGGTAATCGAGCAGCAGAAAGAAATCCAGTCCAATCCACCTTTATATGTACAGCACATTTTATAAACAAAACCGTTTACAAAGTGCTTCACATAGCAATGCAAAACATTTTACTTTAAAAAAATCAGTAGAATTATGTTTCAACCATAAGGAAACTAATAGAAAAAAATTAAAAATGTTAAAATAATACTAATAATACAACAACTACTACTACTACTACTACTACTACGGCTGCGTTCAGACTGCAGCCTGAAGTGACCCAAATCCGATTTTTTGGCTTCTATGTACCTGTATCTGATCTTTTATTGACAGTCTGAACGACACAGATCAGATTTTTTCAAATGCGACCCAGGACACTTGGATATGTGCTCCTAAAACCGATACATATCTGATCTTTTGACATGTGACTTCAGTGTGAACGGCTAAAGCGCATTCATTCGACCTACACGTTATCAACAAGCCACAAACGTCACTATTCTGTGATGAAGTAGGTGAAAATTGTTAATGAACTCCATGTCACTGAAGTGAAGCACATCACCACTCACCACTCTTGGCTCCGTCTCCACATCCACACGTTCCTTTCGACGGACGTCGCTGCCGCTGTCCCACAAAACACCACGACCAAAAACCTCGTCCTTCTCCTTCTCAATCTCCTCCTTCAAACAAGTAAGTTGTTCATGTTCTGGCTCCGGTACGAGAGGAACTTTAAAATCTCCAGGTTTTCAATGCTCGCGTCCATGTTTCGACAACTTCTGTAAACACAGAGACGCTCGCTGCGGTTGACGTCATCGTGTCCAGTGCACATGCGGGACACTTTCAGGCCGTTTAACGTTCACACTGGAGTCACATACAAGTCGCATTTAATTGGAAATGTGAACGACCTCGCAAAAACATCGGATTTCACAAAAAAATCGGAATTGAGCATTAAGCCCTGCAGTCTGAACGTAGCCTACTACTACTACTACTACTAATAATAATAATAAATAAATAAAATATATTCATAAAATCAATGAACAAAAACTATAAAATCAATACACAAAAGTAGAAAGAAAGTTTGGAGTGAGCGAGAAACTTGTGAGTTACTGGAGAAAATCGGAGGCATCTCTAACTGCAGTGAACAAAACAAAAAATATAATCACGGGTTAAAAGTGAAATTTAGCTAGAGTTGGCGGAGTTGCTCAGAAGTGACACAGAGGATGAAGAATTGAATGGATTTAGTGATTTGGAGTGAGATGGAGAGTTTGTTAAACTTGTTCTGTTCTGTTGTTTATGTTCTAGTTTATCTGAAGAACTGTTCATATGTGACGTTAACAGTCTGTTGTTCTCTGTTCTATTGTTATCACTATATGAAGATGAAATGTGTGAGAAAATGAAATGTTTGTTCTTGGTCTGTGATTGTATAAAATAAATTTCTAGTCCAGTGTGACTTATAAATGTTTTTTTCTTCTTCATTACGCATTTTTTGGCTGGTGCAACTTTATTTTTAGCGATTTATAGTCTGGAAAATACGGTACTATGATTTAATGTTGAAAATCAGCTTCTATTGCCTAAAGAAAGTGTGTTTTTAATTACCATTGTGGCATCAAAATCTGTATCGAGTCTACTCCTTTGTGTAGATCCAGTTTTGAAATGTTAATATTGTGAAAACACTGGTCTAAATTACGTAATAGTTACCATTAGATCATGACTTTTGCATAGTTTGTCCCTGTATTTTGGATGGAATTTCCAGTATCGATGACACTTTAAAACTCGCCTCAGGACGCTGGAAAAAAAGTGCTATCTGTTTAAACTGCGGCGTAAAAAGGTAGGCTGCTTCTGTTCTAATTATTATCATTTTTGTTTTTACTGTGGAGAGTGTGGTTCAAGACGAAACCAAAGAGGAAACTTTTAGTCTTCGGTACCAAGGCCAGGACGAATGAGGACACCGGAGAGCTGAAATATGATAGACAAGAGGAAGACTGGAACAAGATGTGCAGCGCCTGAAAACTCTAATGTCGTTTAAGTAGGTCATTGTCGGCGAGACGGTGCGGTTCGCTCTCACAAAGACGACGTAATTATGAGGTCTCCCACTGACAATAAATATCAGGTGTAGAAGATTGGAGTCAAAACAATGCCCGAAAATGCATCAAAACTCAAAGACAGGCCGAAGACGACGAGAGGGGGTTTCGGCAGACAGAAGAATGCGTAGTCAAAATAAATTCAGTTGGTTCCAATTTACGATCTCAAATCAGACAAAGAGTCTTTAAATAGTTGGTTTGTGCCTGTTATAAGGATGTCATAATAGCAGATTTTAGTGTTTTGATTACGGTGAAAAGAAGCATCACAGACTTAAGACAATTCGGAAATCCACAAAAACAGAAATCCTAAATTTTCTTTAATTCACATTGTCTACTAGCGGTGTACAAAAATATCGAAATATTGATATATCGTATTGTTTAATGTGATGATACAGTATAGATATTGTGGGCTGCTGTATCAATATATCGCCTAGAGTATTTTGTTTTTGTATATTTTACTAAATTGTTTTGTTACAGCTACAGTTTTGTTGGTTGTTCAGAGGAACGAAACTTGTTTATGTGACACATTTGTCATTTTCACTGTTTTGATGATTAAAATGTTTGTGTTTCATATGAACTTTGCACAACAAGTGGTTTAACAAAGACTTTTAGTATCACAGCCATGTTTTAGAAATTGTTTTTTTATTTAATCGTATCGAATCGAAAGCTCACTGTATCGAGATATGTATCGTATCGTGGCCTATTTATCGAGGTATGTATCGTATCGGCAACTTCTTAATGATACCCAGCCCTCACTCACCCTTTTGTAACAGATAAACCTATGTCCTGTCAATCATCAATAGGAGTGTGCAAAAAATATTGAAATATTGATATACAGTATCGTTTAATGTGACGATACAGTATCGATATCCTGGGCTGCTCTATCGATACTGTATATCACCAAGAGGATTTTTTTGTTGTATTTTACTTAATTATTTTGTTACAGCGCTAGAATTGTGTTGGTTGTTTACACGACACATTTGACATTTTCACAGTTTTGATGTTTGTGTTTCATATGAACTTTGCACAAGACGTGGTTTAACAAAGACTTTTAGTATCACAGCCATGATTTAGACTTTATTTTTATTGAACTGTATCAAATCGATTTGAAATATATCATATCGAATCAAAAGCTCACTGTATCAAGATATGTATCGTATCGTGGCCTGTGTATCGAGGTATGTATCGTATCGGCAACTTCTTAATGATACCCAGCCCTATTGTCTACGATGCAACAACTCACCCTTTTGTAACAGATAACCCTATGTCCTGTCAATCATCATTAGGGGTGTGCAAAAATATTCAAATATTGATATATTGTATTGTTTAATGTGCCGATACAGTATTGATATCATGGGCTGCTGTATCGATATATCGCCAAGAGTATTTTTTGGTATATTTTACAAAATTATTTTGTTACAGCTACAGTTTTGTTGGTTGTTCAGTGGAACGAAACTTGTTTATGCGACACATTTGACATTTTCACTGTTTTGATGATTAAAATGTTTGTGTTTCATATGAACTTTGCACAAGAAGTGGTTTAACAAAGACTTTTAGCATCACAGCCATGATTTAGCCTTTATTTTTATTGAACTGATTTGAAATATATCGTATTGAATCGAAAGCTCACAAGATATGTATTATATCGTGACCAATGTATCGAAGTGTGTATCGTATCACTGCCTCATCATATCATTTTTGCAGTATTTTCCTTACGACCTCTTGTACATACTGTAGCTGAGATAGTTTTATTACTTATTTTCTGTTTTACTTTGACTTGTACATGTACATTTATATAAATATGCCTTATTTGACACCAGTCTCTTGCTATTTCTTTTGTTACTTATTTAGAATTTATTATTACCCTTTATATTTTTACTCTGTTATTATAATTACATCCCTGGTGGATCAATAAAGTTCATCTAAGTCTACTACGAGATCACCACTAAATGTTAATGTGAACAGCTTAGATAAAAAGAAAGTTACAGTTATTTAGTTTTTGCTTAAGCTTTTTCTTTAGTTTCTACTACATTTTGAGAGTTGAATAAGTTGAATGTTCACTAAAATCAGGGATAAAGGAACTGTGAGCCTTAATTTGTTGCACATGAGTTAGTTCTGACCCCAAGTCTTTTCCTGCTGTGTTAATTTCAAATATCTGTAGGAGGCTGAGGGCGGTGTTGCGTGAGGAGACACGGGAAAGAGCTCTAAGACTTTCAGACGAACTCTCTTTGTAAGACATTGTTAACTGACTAATTCTGCTTTAATGCATAGTAGGGTTGGGAATGGGATTTCGATATTATCACGACATGGCGATACATGCGAGAATCGATATATTACACAGGATATATCGCTGATTTTTAAAAACCAAATACATTTTAGCAATAATATTTCTCTGTTAAACCACTTCTTCTGCAAAGTTATTATCAAATATTCTTATTTATTTGTAAAGGGACAGCACATATTAATGACCATTTAAAATATAAATATGTTAAGATTAGAGAAAATGTCGCTAATTTCCGTCTTCAGTCCCTCCTCGGCAAGTTGATATGAAATAATTTGCAGGACAGGGAAAAGTCACAGCAACAATCACACAAAAGTACATACATATAATTCATTTCAGACAGTTCATTTAAAGTTCGAAGTCAAGAGTTAAGAGTTAAACCGACAAAACCTCAATATAAAAACATTCATTTGATGTGGTTTGGGGACATATTTGACCATTGAACAACCACTGTTTTAGAGCTTTAGAAAAAAAAGTGTTTTAAAGCTTTAGAAAACGCTGCCAGTGTTGAAAGCTCTCGAAAATGAGCAGTCGCTGTATTCTGTGTTCCATATGCACCGATTTGAATCATCAAAACAATGAAAATGTCAAGTGTATTGCTTTTACAAGTTTCTTTCTACTAAACAAGCAACAAAATTGTAGTGCGGTCACAGAAAAAACTGCTTTAAGATACCAAAAAATACTCTTGTTGATACATCGATACACCAGCCCGCGGTATCGATACTGTATAACCAAATTAAGTATCACGATATGTCAATATTTTAGTATTTTGTGCACACACATAATGTATAATAAAGTTGCTTTCAAAAGACTAGTGAGGACTTGGTATTGCTAAAAAACCTCGTGATACAGCGTACACAATAATATTCCAACTCTAGCATATCACTACAGACTAGAGGCGTGCAAAAATATCGTTAAAATATTGTTATATCGTATCGTTTAATGTGATGATACAGTATTGATATGTTGGGCTGCTGTATCGAGTATTTTTTGGTATATTTTACTAAATTATTTTGCTAAAGCGCTACAGTTTTGTCGCTTTTTTAGTGGAAGTAAACTAATTTATGTAACAAATTTGACATTTTCACTGTTTTGATGATTAAAATGGGCATTTTTCATAAGAACTTTGCACAAGAAGTGGTTTAATAAAGATGTTTAGTATCAGTCATGACTTAGCTATTGTTTTTTCATGAACTGTATTGAATTATTTGAAATATATCGTATCAAATCGAAAGCGTATCGAGGTATGTATCGTATCAACAACTTCCCTGCTACAGAGGGGTCTGAAAAGATCACTACATCGAAATTTTAGAAGATTTTACTATGCTGAACAACAAAACGCAATGGAAAAATGCCACAACACAATTGATTAATGGATAACTAACCTTTTCAGTTCAACAGAATCAGCTTTAATGCAGTAGTCAGCAGATAGTTAAGTGTATAACTCAGCACGTTACGATGCATTAACATGATTTAAAAGAATCACACTACAGCGTTTTGCATTGATAAGCATATTTCCAACCCTCTCACGATAAATACTGATGTTTATTTTGAGTACAGCCCTAATAATAATCAATTATATTAAGTAATAAGTATAATTTGGTCTCTGGCTTGCTTAAAAACTCCGATACGATCACAAATGTACTCGAGATACAAACTGAAAACACGTCAAACACCAAACAGTTCTAGTTTTGGGGATCTGGCAACCCAAAGTGAGACTTCTGCTTTTTTTTATTGGATAATCGTCTCGTGAATCAAAACACAATCTCACACTACTGAAACATCTGGATCAACAATTGTGGCTAAAGCTTCTAAGTTCCATTCAGTGAAATAATGTTACAGAAATACATCTCCTTATCTGTTGCAGTAAAGAATCTAAACAGGCCATGCTCAATTGGCCTTTTGGCTTCGGGCTCGGCTTCGGCAGCCAGACGATTTTCATACTAAGCACCGAATGTGATGTAGATAGTGTAATCATTATTGGATTAAGCTGAAATAGCAATACGTAAAGGGTTCCTGCCTTTTACGCAGATAAACAGCACATCCCACCAAACATTAGTGGACAGATCTGCACAAATTAACGCTAATAGTGTGGGATTTGCCGCGCGACCCGGGAAAGCTCGTATTCCCAGCGGGGCTTACGCATCGCGAGAGTCCTGCCCTTAAACAATGCTGACTCGATGAAGTCAATAGGCGATGTGGAGCCATTCGTGTTGGTATTGTTGTCGTTCAAAGCAGTAGCCGGGGTGAGAACAGTTAGACAATGCGCGAATGGGCCACACCAGCGTCCCCCGGTTTTATGGCACTGAGATCAGCCATCAATCACTCACTAGGTTTGCATACAAGCCAAGGAAAAGTGGACAAGTGGCCTAGTCCAACTTTCATTTTGCTTTTTCAGAGTTTTTATCCGTGTTACAGTTGTTTCCCGTCAACGTTTACTCACCCAAAGTTGTATTTTGAGTGATTCGTGCAGGTTTGAGCAATCTTTAATCGCGTATTTTGCCTCTGTACTTCCTTCGCTATCCAAGTTTATTCTTCTAATTAGTCACACGGCATGGTTGTTTAGTCATATTAGTGCAAATGGAAAAAAAAAACCCTGCAGAATCTTGTGTGATGTGCGGCTACAGGAGGTGCTGACAACTTCACGGCTCTTTGTTGTGATTACATTTACGGTGATGTCAGCTCCCGTAGGGCAATGCAGTTTTCTAACAAGAAAACGATATCATAATGATCCACGGGTCTTATAGATTATAAAAATACAGCAGAAACAAGCACAAAATGTCTTCTTTAAAGGGACAGTTCGGAATTTTGGACATAGGGCCTCATTTCCTAGGCTATGTTTACACTGAAATGAATCACCGAATCACCGTATCGGAAATGATCTGCATCCAGACACGTCATTTCTGTGTCCGCAAGCCTTCCCTATCCACACAGCTTTGGCATATTTGTTTAAGTTTTACAAAAATTAAACTTAAACAGCTTCTGTTGGACTAAAGGACATGACTCAGTGGAATATGAGTGTTCTTTCTGTGACAGAGGGCTGTTCTGCTGATGGTGAGTCTGTTCTGTGCTTCTGTCGCGTTGGAGATGGTTCATGTGAAACTTTCCAGAGATTATACGTCTGCAGGTCGTACACATAGACCGTATATATGAATGGACATATATTCTAGCCTCTTAACATTTTGGCGGTGAATTACTTCGCGGTGCATAGAACTACATCAGTGTATCAGCGTTTTCAGGCTTCCACACAGAGCCTGATCAAATCTGTACTCAGATGAATTCGTGGGAGCTGGCGGCACCAGACCAGGTCTCTGGAGCCGTTTTCAATCAGATTAGTGTGGACAAACGCTGCATCCACAACAAAAACAACTCGAATATATAGTAGTGTGGACGGAGCTTTAGTGATCCAGAGTGTTGGAGACGTGTGGAGACACTTTTTTAAATATTCCATCCAGTCCTTGTATTTGCAGAGGTCGCTGGTGCTAGACTAGTGCATGTCAATGGCCATATTTATCCTGCCACTAAAAACAGTCTTATCCCACTCCACAAAACACCCAAAACAAATCTGTTATTACACCAGACTGTCCATGTGAACGTTTGTGTTGATAGAATAATTTTTGAAATAAAACAAACGTTGCATCGCATGAATCGTCGCATGTTGAGGGACTATTTTCTCATATATCAGTCCGCCGATGCCGAGCTTTCTATCAGGAAGTAACAACTCACTGCTGCTGCTCAGACATAAATCCTTCAAATGCAACATTGGTTTTACTTCTAAAATTATTCTATCAAAACACATTTACATCGACAGTCTGCTGTAATAATAGATTTGTTTCGGGTGTTTTGTGGAGTGGGTAAGACTGTTTTTAGTGGTAGGATAACTATGACCATAGACATGCACTAGCCTAGCACCAGTGACCTCTGCAAATACAAGGACTGGATGGAATATTTTAAAAAGTGTCTCCACACATCTCCAACACTCTGGCTCACTAGGAAATGAGGTCCTATGTCCAAAACTCTGGACAAAATTCGCTTTAAAAAGACACAATCTAAAACCCTTGAACTAAAATTGCGATGTTGTGAATATAATCCAATCGGCGTTGTCTGTTTTGCAAACTACTAGAGGCGTTCAACTGCACGAGGTAAGAAACAGCCACGAAAATATTACAGTTTTGGACTTTTACTTCCTCACTTTAGATCAGCAGCCACGATAAACTACGGCGTCTGAGCACAAGTTGCTTTGTTAAAGTGTAAGTAAAAACTAACAGAGCCTCTCAGTGTTTACTTGTGCTAAAGATAAATGAAGCGGGGCTCTATTTCTGTCAAAAGTTTTAGTGTTTAGAAGCACCTGAACATCTCGTTGACCCCCGTTCTCACCCGTTTGGTTCTTTGATCTTCCACAGACTGGGGCGAAAATGGTCTAAAAGTTTTTGGGGGCGAAGATAATTAGACTTAAGTTGTTTTGCGCAATAGGATTTCCCTGTGCGTGTAAACACCGTGATTGTCAGACAGGACCGGCCGAACGATGAACTGCCACTTTCTGACACGTCTTTATCTTGAGAAATATTTGTGCAGCGCGTGAAGAAACATTAGCCCACAGAGGTCTAATCGGGCCCTTTCCTTCCTCTCATTGTGTTTCGAGGGTGTGAGGCTTTCAGCGGGTTAATTCATGGCAAAAGCAAACACCCTTTGACAGCTTTTCCAAAAGGGGGGGAGGGACGGGACCCTTTAACGTGTGGCCAGCCTCTTCACGACTGTTTTCTTTGCCCCCGCTCGCTCAGCGCTAGTGTCCGTCAAGAGGAGAAATATAGATCATTAGTCACGGCTGGTTACATTTTACGATTTTTGGAGCTGTCCCTTAGTCGTTTGATTCGATTGGTGTCTTACTCGACGAAAATGTGTATTAGATGACAAAATGTTTTCTTTAGATTATAAGGATTTATATCGGACAAGTGTAGCGATGCACCGATACCGATACTAAGAACGCGACAATAAACATTCGTGAGACATTTTATATAATCGTGAGAATCGTCAATGAAGATAATCGCCATTTTATCACCAGAAAGTGCTGAAAAAAGTTGCTTATCCTTGTGTTTTCTTCTAGATCATTGATGTTTTCACTCATAAAAAAGTACAATTCTATGACAGTTGTTTAAATATGGAATTATCCATAATATTAAAAGTATAATGAATCATTTGCGTACATTTTTTTTTACAATAGGGCTGGGTATCTTTAAGAAGTTGCCGATACGATACATATCTCGATACAGTGAGCTTTCTATTCAATACGATATATTTAAAATCGATTCAATACAGTTTAATTAAAAAATAAAGGTTAAATCATGGCTGTGATTCTAAAAGTCTTTGTTAAACCACTTCTTGTGCAAAGTGAATATAAAACATGCACATTTTAATCATCAAAACAGTGAAAATGTCAAATGTGTTGCATAAACAATTGACGTTTCCTTCCTCTAAACAAGCAACAAAACTGTAGCGTTGTGACAAAATAATTTAGTAAAATATACCAAAAAATACTCTTGGCGATATCTAAATACAGCAGCCCACGATATCAATACTGTATCATCACATTAAACAATACGATATATCGATATTTCAATATTTTTGCACACCCCGAATCAAGAACTTTAACAATTATCGTGATATATTCGTTAATCACAATTATTTTAACCATGATAATGGTGACACCAAATTTCAATAATAGCGCCGATACTGGAAACATTTGTTGGATTGGATATCGGATTCCAAATCGATTCAGCCGATATGCTGTTTGGACAAATAAATCTATGTATTAAAACTATTCACTGGTCGTAGTCGGCCCAGAAAGTTTGGATTTTTATTTATCCAAAGTTATTCGGTAGTGATTTAAATATAAATAACAACTACGTAACACATTTAGATCAGTTCTGTCTCATTTTATTTTTGTTTTAAGGAAGTAAATGTTGTTTTCAGTCTTTGCGCTGGTATCGGTCAATATCGGGGATTGGCAGACACTTAAAAACCACAGTATCGAAATCGGTATCGGAACTGAAAAAGCTGGATCGGTGCATCATTAGGGAAAACAAACGAGATGTCAGTGAGTAGAAGATTTCATGATTGCTCAATTTCAATAGATTCTGAGTTTAGTGGTTTGGTTAAAGAAGACATATTGTATTTTTAAAAATGATTAAGTATTAAACTAAAACATATGTAGGTCATTATTTTATATTTTCTTCATCATACAAACACAATATTGATGTGAAACAGCTAAATAAAAGAAACAGCGCCATTAACTTTCTTGTCAGAATTGTAGAGCCCTTCCTTTTCCTTGTGGAAATTCACAATCACGTCCAGTAGATTTTCAATTCCGTTTTTTTAATTGTTTAAAAACGTGTACGTGACATTTTTTATCCCTACATTTGCGACACGGAGTCTGAAATTTCTAAATAATCGCGAGGAAGTAGAGAGAAGTGGGCAGGGATTTGGGGTGGGTGGGTGAAAAGACAAATTTTCTGACCACTCAAACCTCAAATGCATGACAACACAGGATTACTCAAACATGTATGAGTCAATCAAACTACAACTGCAAGTCCCCCTTTCAAGCCAAAAGTGAAAAACAACACAGAGATCAATGTAAAGAACAAGGACAGAGGGTAATAGCGGGAGGGCAGCCTGACTAAGCTGTGTGAACGTGGGCTCTGTCTTTTCATCCGCGTCACTTTTGATTAGACATTAGCCGTGGGGAGAAAAGGATCAATAGTGTTGGCGTGCAAAGTGCCAAAGACGAGCTGCAATCTTTCAGAGCGCAGGCTGAGCTGGTAGTGTAGGGCTGTGCTGGTAGATGGCAGAGTAGGGCTGTGCTGGTAGATGGCAGAGTAGGGCTGTGCTGGTAGAGTAAGACTGAGCTGGTAGTGTAGGGCTGTGCTGGTAGTGTAGGGCTGTGCTGGTACTGCGGGGGTTGTGCTGGTAGTGTAGGGTTATGTTGTAGAGTAAGACTGAGCTGGTAGTGTAGGGCTGTGCTGGTAGGCGGGGTTTGTGCTGGTAGTGTAGGGTTATGTTGGTAGAGTAAGATTGAGCTGGTAGTGTAGGGCTGTGCTGGTAGTGTAGGGCTGTGCTGGTAGATGGTACTGCGGGGGTTGTGCTGGTAGTGTAGGGTTATGTTGGTAGAGTAAGACTGAGCTGGTAGTGTAGGGCTGTGCTGGTAGTGTAGGGCTGTGCTGGTAGATGGTACTGCGGGGGTTGTGCTGGTAGTGTAGGGTTATGTTGGTAGAGTAAGACTGAGCTGGTAGTGTAGGGCTGTGCTGGTACTGCGGGGGTTGTGCTGGTAGTGTAGGGTTATGTTGGTAGAGTAAGACTGAGCTGGTAGTGTAGGGCTGTGCTGGTACTGCGGGGGTTGTGCTGGTAGAGTACGGCTGCAGAGGACAATGTGTGCTGCTGTGGGCAGAGCCAGTCAAACATTCCGGCAGTGTCCGGAGGAACTGTGTGGGACTTGTTGTTTGTTGTGGGGGTTTGAGGACACTGAGGTGGCCAGCCAAGCCTTTTGTCTGACAAGAAAACAAAGATGTGGGAGGTAATGATGGCTCCACAGAGGACACAGTGTCGCGGGAGCAGGCCCACATAAGTCAAAGTGACACAGCAGAAGGATAACTGGATTGTGTGGGCTTGCTCTTGGAGTGCTCGGGGCATTAGGCCTCTTGTCATTAGAGCCTAAGTGTTTCGCATTAGTAACAGGCCCATGTTAATAGACTAGTGGTTTGACCACAAGCCCTCACAATGAAGCTTAAAGCTCACCAGGGAAAATATGTCAAAACTGTGTCAACAAGTCAATCATATCTTCATTTGAAGTAACACCATCTCTTTTGTCAGTAAAACTGCATGTTCATTTAGGTAAAGTATAGAAAGATCTACTTCATCTGACCTGGGCGAGATAGAAAAAGTGTATTAGTCATTACCATGGTCTGTATGTTAATTGTGTTAAGCAGCTACATGAGAGCGAGGCAGACTGGCTGCAGTGAGACTGTGGGGAATGAAAGAGCTCTTTAAGTGTGAGGCTGTGCGGCCTGGGTGAGTCTAAATGAGCTACTGTACATTCATTAGGCTGCTCTAACATAATGGAAACATTTTTTCCCATACGCTGCTCTGACCCCACAGGGAATTACACTGTTTTTCTTTGAAATGATTCCCATCATTATCTAATTTTAGACTTTTGGTATGTATTTTAACAGCATCTGTCGTCTCAAAACCAGCCAAAATGTGTATTTCACTGAACCTAGAGTTTGGGTGTGGGTGGCTGGTGCTGATAGCATGCTGCTCAAGAATGTTTTTATTTTAGCTTCAGTCAAATTCGTGGACAAGTAAAAAAGGAAGTTCTATGTTTGAAAACAAGCAGCATTTCTTGTATATAAGTTAACTCTCCACAACCCATTTCTTTCTCCCCTTCAAAGTGACACTGCAGGAAGTGGCCTTGAGCATGTGTCCCTGTTTTAGCCGCAGTGACTCAGCCGGAGCAGCCACACTTTAGTGCCGTCCACTTCCACAACAGAGGAGCACGTTTGATCAGCGCTCTGCAGCAAACCGGAACAGTGTGCTGTGACTGTGCTGCTGTGAGTCCACTGCTGCGGTCACTGAGCCGGAGCTACTCTGGGGAAGGTCCTCCTCCCAAACTGCCTGCGCTCCCACACCTCTTTCTCTCACGACGTCTTAGAGCAGCTCAGATTTTCTGTGCCACCCACTTTGAGCAGTGGGAACTAGAGCTGTTGGCATTTGTGTAAATGCCATTACAGTGTTCAGCAGTGGCCCCACACAGAGCTAATACAGTATTGATGACACACCAAAACAGTCAAAACAACCACAACTTTCTCAAAACGACAAAAACAATCATAGTCCTAAAGGAGGAGCAATCTCACAGACAAATCCTGACTTTACTGTGTGCCCAGAATTTTTGCATCAAATCAAAACACTCAACGTTTCAGACAAGCGGACTGCTTTCAATTACGCGAATGTGCTTTTGTACTGCAGACATTCTCAGACCGTTGTACTGGTCCTGGAAACACAACATCCCTCTGCAGCCCATAGTCTTTCATAAGCAGTGAATAATACATGATGCACTGAACACTTCCTGCTCACTCGCTCAGCCATCGACCTGTTGCCCTCGGCGGAGCAACTCGAGGCGATCACTCAGGTCCACAACGTACGCTTCAGACAAGAACAATGAAATCAAATCATGTATTATTTCAAATTCATTATGATTTCTGCCATCATAGTCCAACTTTCCTTTTGCCATATTGGTAAAAATTGTCACACAAGCTAAAAAAAACAAACAGCAAACTGAGTGACAGAAGCGATGGTTGTCAAAAGTATAGAAAATCAGATACTAATCAATACTAAAATTATCATCATTATGGTTTTGGAATCAGTACTGAGTATCGAGTCGAATCCTTGGTATCGTGACAACACTTTAAGAGACCCAAATGTGCTGCTTTTCACCAAGATTACGAAAGAAAACATCTGAACCACGGTCCCATACAACAAAAGCTTCAAAATACTTTAAGTCTGAGTGATGTGAAATTGATGACTCGTGACATTTTAATAGAAACCAAGTCGAGTTTGTTTCACATAGCAACTGTAACTCGGAGCCGCCTGCGTCTGTGTCGTGTTGCGAGCCAAAGCTTTGGGGAAATGTGGAATCCCTTCATCAGCACGGGCGTATGTCATTGTGTGAAAGCGTGTTCTGATTGGCCGCGGTCCCTTTGCTTAATAATTTAGCGCTTGGGTGGCAGGCGGGTGGAGGGGGGCGTGTGTGTGCTCATCCCAAACATCAGAACCACCTGACTACGCGGCGACGCAAACAAACCCGCGCCCCACCTGTTTCCCATAATGCTCCTGTGCCTCTCCCGGGGATGTGGGGGGGGCGTTTGCGCTGACACTGCAGTTCTTTGCAATGCACTCAGAACCACATGACCCTCACCTCGGTCACCTACTGCCACCGCGGCTCCTCTCCCTCCTCTGCCTCTCCTCTGTTCATTCACAGCGGGTAATTCACCGTGGAAATATCTGGAAGCCATTTTCGCAGCACTTTCCTATGACTCAGTGAATAAAGAGCTGATTCCTGTCTTTCGCAGATTTATTCCCGACACGAGGAACGCCGGGCTCAATGCACAATAGCGCGGGTTGTAGTGTTTTTAAAGACCCTCTGCTCGCTTTTTTTTTTTCACATGTTTTTGAGAAAAATGTGCCTCGCCCCAGCGCAGATACACTGTAAGCAGCCCCTGAGGTCGAAATAAGTCTGCCGTGGCTGGCTCTAATTATAAAGCGGTTTGTTGTCCGATCATCAGGAAGTGTGTGGTTTGCATGCTAAGTGTGGTTAGATTTACTGTAACTGTGAACCATAGAACCATAATAAAATCGGGAAGGTGAACACGAGGTGGCGTTGTATTGTTTTCAGTGATCTGTGTTTTCTTCCGCATTACTTCCTCAGTCCGGGCGAGCTCCTCCCACCCGTGTGGCGTCTGTAACGTGCGCGGCGTGGAGCGTTTGGACCAATCAGAGCGAGAGCTGCAAGAGCGGAGCTAGAGCGGGTTCAGAGCAGGGCTAGGCTAAGTCTTATGCCAAACACTGTGCGATATTTTCGGTCATTTCACTCAAAACTGAACGACAAAATTGCAGGGTTCAAACCAGACATGTCAATCTCAGGCCCAGGGACCAAATTTGTCCCACAATATAATTATCAATCAAATCAAATATGTATTAGAGCTGCCCACCGGCTACAGATAGACTATAGAGACATTATTGATTTAAAATGTTGTTATACTTGTTCTGGATTCAGTGTTTAAGCAAAACTATTATTAAACATTTATTTTAGTAAGAAAAAGTTTAACATTACATATCTCGAAAGAAGAGAAAACATGCAGATGCTGTTGAAATTTTTAAATAAATATTTAGTTTAGCCCACGACTTAGTCCCAGTTTTTAATTCTGGCCTCTGTCAATTTGAGTTTGACGCCCTTGGTCGAAAAGTTCACAGCTCACAATTCATGTTCTCATACTGTACGATTCGATGCTCGGATGCACGAGACGACTGGATTTCAAAGTTTGATTTTCTTGCGACCTACAATTGCCAATCGGGAGCTGGTCGCGAGGTATAAATGAGTTGTCGTTACTAGGGATGGGCATGATTAGTCGATTAATCGATAATTGATCATTAAGAACTTCATCGATTACGTTAATTTTAATGGACAAACTGAATGTAGGTTGCTGTGCGTAACGTGACCAAACAGGTGTGTACATGTGTCTCTGCATCAGAAGGAGCGAGACACAAACAGTCGGTCAGTCTGCAACGTACCGAAGTGCAAATGTGTATTTAACGATGACTTGTAAAAGAAATTCCACGCTTTCCGTTGCGTTTGGGACACGTGTGAGTCCATGTGCACAGTGAACAAAGCAGCACATATGTTTCAGTGTCCAGAGGGGAAAAATCTTTACCAGGTGAGAGTCGCGCAATGTCGATGACGAGTCCCCACCTCCCTCCCCCCGTACGGTGTCCTGGTTTTGACAAACGCAAATATGCTCACACTAACCTGTATTCACCTGAGTCATGTCTTTTAATCCGACAGAAGTTGAACCACATCAGCGACACAAGAGCTGTAGTTTTATCTTCGCTTAGTTTATGCAAATTAGCGATGCGGTTTGAAGTTTCGTTTCTGTGAGAGTTGCGCAAAACTGAATTAAACACATTATAATGTCAAACGGGCTGATGTGCCTCTAGAGTGGTTACGGTTTATATGTCATAAAGTTGAGTTTATTTATGCAGATTAGTAGTGCAGATGATGATCATTTTAATATAAAAATGTTAATGATTAATCGATAATCGATCGTTAATTCTTCCGACGATCGATTAAGAACATTTCATCGAATGCCCATCCCTAGTCGTTACTCCATGTTTACTACACGAAACACAACACACAGTTAGGCCAAAACTCGGCTTGATCCCAAAAACAGTTGCACGGGTAAAAAATCGGCTCAAAAAGGATAAAAAAAAAAAAATTCACACAGTGTACGCCCGGCTTTACAATATTGTTACATCCCTAGAAAACAGAAGAATCCTACAAAATCTGACCTTTGTGAAAGTCGTCGATGTCCTGTCAGCCGAACACTGGCAGTTTGAATTCCCCAAAAAAATGCATCGCGCTCTATCTGAGAATTTTTTTTGGGCCCAAGCTCCTGGTAGATGCAGTACCTGGAACGGCCACTAGTCGGTCTCGAGCCGGGACAGAGGGGGAACGTCTTATCCAGTTTTTATTATAAATCCAAACTGTGAACTTGCCTCTGGTCTCTGAAAGTAGCGAGAGTAGTTTAAAGACTCATCAACTCTGCAAAAGATTTAAGACGTACAACCGGTAGTTCTGTTTTTTACGTTTCTGTGATGGTAAAAATCCCGTTAAACTTTTCGTCCGTGCCTGCCTAATTTGATAATAGCACAGAGTTATGCAGCTTATACACGTGCTGAGGAAGTGGAAGCCGACAAACGCTTTGGTTCGGTCAACAGTGATGGATCCATTATCAAAGGGCCATAAATATTTACAACGCATTGTTAGTCGGAAACATTCAAGAAGCCGGGTGATTTCCAAGACAACAACATCCTGAGCAGTTAGTGTCAATATATTTTCTACTACCGCCTGCTACTATCTCCGTGACAGTCGGAATATACCACAAAAGCGACGAGGAAACTAAAAAGTACAAGTATCACACGTTTTCCGACAAACTGAAAATGTCTTCTAGTTGGGAGTTGAAACATCCTGACGGCAACAACACCGTGTCCAGATGATTTATTTGTATAATGAGAAAAGAAAACCTTTATTTGTGCCACAATGAGGAAATTCCAGTGTTGCAACGCAGCACACAGCAAGAATAGCAAGAGAATATAAATAAACAGCGAGCGAGCAGAAATAAATAGAATATCTGGAATTCGACGCCGCTGTAATTCCTCGTTCATGGGAGTAGTGTGGTCCCGAGTAGAGCTGGGTATTATTAAGAAGTTGTCGAAACGATACATATTTCTAAACTGATTCATCAGCCAGTTTCACTTCGTAGAAACCGTTTGACCTCGCAGTGTTAGGATTCGTTCGCTCGACGGTAGACGGGTACTTTTATCATTTAACCAATCGCTGCTATTTGGTCGTGATGTATGATATATTAAGCTTTTCCCAAAATCCCATAGGAAGAAGGACAATAATAGGGGTGTGCAAAAATATGAAAAAATATCGATATATCGTATCGTTTAATGTGCTGATACAGTATCGATATTGTGGGCTGCTGTATCGATATATCGTCAAGAGTATTTTAGGTATATTTTCACTAAATTTGTTTGTGTAAGAGCTACAGTTGTGTTGACATTTTCACTGTTTTGAGTAAAATAGATGTTTTTCACATTCACGTTTCATAAACTTAGTGGACTTTTAGTATTAGAGTCATCATTTAGCCTTTTTTACACTGTACTGTATCGAATCAACGTGAAATATATTGTATCGAATCGTACTGAATCGAAAGCTCACTGTACAGAAAAGCGTATCGTATCGTGGACTATGTATCGAGAGATGTATCGTATCGGTAACTTCTTAACGATACCCAGCCCTAGACAATAACGTCTTTCCCCTTGATAAAATTCTCCAAACATTCTCTTTGTTCCGGCTTTAAATCCTCAATCTCGGGAATCGTTGCCAACACAGAATATATGGCTCTTCACTGATTGGCTGGTGCCCGAACTTGCACTTCCGGCGTTTTTGTGAACCATCTAGTGTATTCCGATTCCTGACCTAGTCGCTGGAGAGAAATGAAATTGAGCGGAGGCATACCTCGATACATAGGCCACGATACGACGCATATCTCGATACAGTGAGCTTTCGATTCGATGCGATATATTTAGATTCAGTACAAAATAAAGGTTAAATCATGGCTGTGACACTAAAAGTCTTTGTTAAACCACTTCTTGTGCAAAGTGAATAAAAAACACAAACATTTTAATCATCAAAACAGTGAAAATGTCAAATATGTCGCATGAACAAGTTTCCTTCCAATAAACAAGCAACAAAACTGTAGCTCTGTAACAAAATAATTTCGTCAAATATACCAAAAACTACTCTTGGCGATGTATCGATACAGCAAAAATCTAGTTAAGTAAAAGTATTAAAGCACCTGTTTAAAAATGTGCTTAAAGAATAAAAAGTAAAAGAATGAAATGTAATGATTTTGAAGAATTTAGGTGATTTTAAGACTCAATTTCTTATTTTTCACCATTTTTGTGCATTTAATTGACTCAAAGTTGTGACAGAAACTCAAAATAAAAGTGCCAAAAATTAGGGGTGTAACGATATCCAAGTCTCACGATACGATATCGTCACAGTATGAACATCACAATACGATATTTATTGCGATATCGAGGGAAAGCTCACGATATGGTGGGGAGTTTCACGATTAGGGATGTAACAATATACAAATCTCTCTGTACGATATTTTCACAATTTACATCTCACGGTACGATATTTATTGCAATATTTTGTGGAGGCAAACAAAACTGTTAATATGCTTCTTTTTCCTCTTAAAATGCCTTGACAAGACTTAATCTAAAGAACTAAGACTTAAAAGTGCTTAGAACTGTTATTTCTTCTTGTAGTCTGCACTGAAATGAAGCAAAGGATCGTGGGCAATGTAGTTCTCTATGTTTTTTTTTTAGCTATTGTTGCACCATAACTTTAAATTTAAGCAAAGACACTTGTAATTTGATATATTGTGATGGTCCACGATATTATTGTGAGACTTTTGACGATACAATATCACGATATTCTGGTTATTGTTACATCTCTCTATTAAAAATACATCTCAGCCATTTCAACAGGTCAGAAAAGTACTTTTTTATACTTTTCAGTCAAGATCTAGAATGTAGTGGAGTAGAAAGTACACATACTTGCTCTCAAACGTAACTTTTCTACTTGGTTTCCTTGCACCACTGCCTTTTAAGCAGATCCCGTTTAACCCGAGTGAGCGCTGGTAAATGTGCAAATGTAATTAAACCCAATCGGCCACAAGTGACTTTAGCAGCGGCTCATTCATTACCGTCCTCGAGCCCTGCCCTGCCCTCTGTGTCACGAACCGCCGTCCCCTCGCGCGTCCCCGTTACCTCCGGCTCCGCGCAGATGCTAAAAGTGGCAGCTGCCGCGTCCCATCCCCAGGGCCGAGGGGACGGGCCAGTTTAACGGGAGTTGAGTCGGGACCACATGCTGCTGCCTGAACCCCGCGCACAAGTTGCACCCATCACCCACACAATAAAAACAACCCCCACACGCCGAGCTTTTGGTGTCAGGAGGACTCTTTCAGTGCCGGATTTAAAGCATTTCACTTACACCTAATTTAAGTTTTTATATCTTAGTCTAGTTTTCTTTTTTTTTTGTTAAAGTTTATCATTTGACTTCCTGGCTGGATATCATCAAAAGTATCAAAAGTATCGAAAATCTGACACTATTATTCAATTATTATTTAATATATTAGTATTTTTAAAAACATGACATCATAAACCAATACTTATTACTTTGAATTCAAGGTTCAAGGCTCTTTATTTGTCATTCAAGCATGTGAGAGAACCACATGACAGAATGAAATTGTTCCTCGAGGCCCATTGATTAAAATAATAAATAAGCAATATTAAAATGTAAATTAAGAGCATTTAAAATTCTAACACACAGGTACAAGTAAAATGTGTAAAAAGATAGAGTGACAGACTAAGCAAAAAGTCAGTGTGCACTGTTTTTGAATTGAAACGATATTATAATTACAGTGTTGTCTAAAAAAAATCGGTATCAAATATTGCAAAAGAGTTTGTAATTTTACCACAACACTGAAAAGCTGAAATTCTAAATTGCACAATAGCTGTGGTTAAACTAATAAAACTAGTTATTGTTAAATAAAAGTTTAAATTGTCTCGCCACCAACTCAACATTACTTCCTTTGTTTTTGTACTTTTCTTCTCAACTTTTTTCCAATAAACTGATGTAAAACTGTGATGAATATTGACGACTGTTAATCCCACCACTAAACCAAGTTCCGAACGTTTACGAAAACCTTGATTAGTCCTGGTTTAGAAATATTTTAGTCCTGTTTAAGTTCTGGTTTAGTCCTGGTTTAGACCTGTTTTAGACCTGGTGTAGCCCTGGTTTAGACCTGTTTAGTCCTGGTTTAGACCTGGTTTAGTTCTGGTTTAGACCTGGTTTAGTCCTGGATTTGACCTGGTTTAGCCCTGTTTTAGATCTGGTTTAGTCCTGCTTTAGACCTGGTTTTGACCTGGTTTAGACCTATTTTAGTCCTGTTTTAGTACTGGTTTAGTCCTGCTTCAGTTGTGGTTTAGCCCTGGTTTAGACCTGGTTTAGTCCTGGATTTGACCTGGTTTAGTTCTGGTTTAGACCTGGTTTAGTCCCGGATTTGACCTGGTTTAGCCCTGTTTTCGACCTGGTTTTGGACCTGGTTTAGTCCTGGTTTAATCCTGGTTTACACCTATTTTAGTCCTGGTTTAGACCTGATTTAATCCTGGTTTTGACCTGGTTTAGCCCTGATTTAGACCTATTTTAGTCCTGTTTTAGTCATGGTTTAGTCCTGGTTTAGTCCTGGTTTAGATCTATTTTAGTCCTGGTTTTGACCTGGTTTAGACCTGGTTTAGTCCTGGTTTAGATCTATTTTAGTCCTGGTTTTGACCTGGTTTAGGAGGAAATTCTAAATCGCCCAATAATTCTGGTTAAACTAATAAAACTTTTCTTCTCAACTTTTTTCCACTAAACTGATGTAAAACTATGATGAACATTGACCGCTGTTAATCCCACCACTAAACCAATCCAAGTTCCGAACGTTTACAAAAACCTGTCCGGAGCCGTTTTAACAGAAGCCGGGGACCACACATCCACCCGCCCCGCACCACCCCCACAATAAAGACACTCACACTGCGCGCATTTAATGTCATTAGACCTTTTTCACGGCAAGATTTAAGACCCAATCAAACAGGCAGAGGGAGCAGCAGCTGGGAGCCACAGATGCGCCGCCAGAATCCGAACACGACTTAAAAGCCGGTCGTTGTGTATAATTCTTTCGGCAAACAACCACCGAATAATTGGTCGCAGACAACAGCCACGCTCTGACATGGAGAAGATATATTTTCAGTCAGTGGCTCACAAGTCAGTCTAAATTAAGTTAGCGGGCTGGCGCGAGCGTCAAGACGAGCTTCAGACAACAGGCTCCGGGACTCAAAACAGACTCAGCGACAACTGGAGCAGAGGGTAGGCTCGTAATGTAGAGTCGGAGCAAATGTGGACCGAAAAAACTGCAAAAAAAATAACATTAGAAACGCTAATGAAGTCACTGGACACGTTTACATGATGTTTTGTAATTACGAATGAATAGTTTGGAAATAGTTCGGAATTAAAACATTCTCCTTCAAGTTTACATGGAAATTCTGAATTGAGGTTATCATGGAAAATACATTAAATCGCCTTTATTTAATTCCGCTCAATGTCTGAGGATGGGGAAGGGTTCTGATTGGACAGGGACACGAACGTATTTACGTTGACCGGAAGAAAACACACACTTCAGCTGCTACCGGCTTTTTTGTCATTTCGGTTTGTCACAAACACGATCCAAACAATGATAATGATGCAGCAGCTGGAGAATTCTCTCATCACTCTTTACGTCTGTCAGCTGATGAGGAGAAGGGGAAAGTGTCGGAGAAAGGAGGAAGAAGACAAACTGAGTCAACGTCTGCTCTACCTCAGCCCACTCCCGCATCCCGCTCGCAAATCCAAAGAGACGTGGATGAAAGTCCAGATCCGGATCCTCCAGATCGTGTCAGGAGGGCGACTCAATGAGCTCGCACGGAGTGACCGGAATTACTTTTAAAAAGAATAAACGTTTACATGATCGAGAAATAAATTCATTTGGCTTTAAAATTGGAATAAACCACCTACTTACTTCGGAATTAAGTTAATTTCCAAATCATCATTTTCATTTTTACATGGTCTTTTTAAAGCGGAATTAATTTTTATTCACTTAAATTATTTATATTTGGAATTAAAGCTGTAAACTTGGCAACTGTGACGTTTTTGTACATTTTTAAGTTCATAAAACATATTACTTGATATTATTTTTAACAATTAATGTCTGATTTTCAACCTTACCATAAACTCATCACAGCAAGATAACTGAGGAACAACTTTGGACCACAGCAAACTGTTGAACGAATGAATTAGTTCTGTTTTTCACGTTTTTGAGACAGTAAACATCAGGTACTATCTCAAAACTTAACAGATTTTATGAACTTATAAATGTGCAAAAACTTTACAGTGACTAAGAATTAAAAAACGACAACACATAACTATTTACTAATTACAAGTTGACAGCTGCATGTTAATTTATTGTCCCAGGAACTAAACAATAAAATGAGTAAAACTGAACCGGCTGCCCTCCTGTTTTGGGGCACACCTAAACCACTACACCACTAATCAATATAGATTTAATACTTGCAGAATTACCAAACGTCACCTGCGTAAGTCCACAGAAACAGAAAGTTAAAGCCACACTTGGAAACATTTTCTATTCAAATATGTTTTACGCTCATACTGTGAAAGATGATCGCCAAACGAACAACATTTCCAAGAAAACAAGAAGGAGGAGGCCCAAATAAGAGTCAGGTTTGTGGAGATGCAAGCCCAATCACAGTAAGGACGCATGTTTTTATTTTTTCCTAAACAAAAACGTTACACACTGTGGCTTTTAAAATGTTCCGTCGTCCTTTTTAAACATCGAAACTGGGACTAAACCCCGTATCTAAATCTGGACCGGACAAAGACCTCAGCGCACCAGAACAAGACCAAAACTAAACAAACTCTACCTCATGACTATATAAACAGAACCAAAAATCTATTTTCATCCAAAGTGACCGAGCCCATTTCATATTAAGTTTAAATAACAAGTTACGAGGAAGCACTGGGTTTTCAAAAGTTATAAAAGTTATGAATATATTGCCTCATATTCTGCCTTGCCCCAGCACAGATTTATTGTATGAGCAGCTCCTGAGGTCAAAATACAGCTGCATTTAATGTTACTGTTTGATAATCAGGAATTGCTCTGTTAGCATGCACCACTACATTGTGAAAATGGTGAAAACGCTAATAAACGAGTGTTATAAAAATACTAAACTTTTAAATATTTTCGATACTAAGGACTGCAGTTCTTGATACTGATTACAATACCACAATGATGATTAGGGGTGTGCAAAAATATTGAAATATCGATAAATCGTATCGTTACAGTATCAATATCGTGGGCTGCTGTATCAACATATCGCCAAGACTACATTTAGGTATATTTTACTCATTTATTATGTGTAAGAGCTACAATTGTGTTGACATTTTCATTGTTTTGATGAGTAAAATTGGTGATTTTCATATTAATTTTGCACAAATTTAATGGATTTTTAGTATCACAGCCATGATTCAGCCTTTATTTTTTACTGAATCATATCGAATCGATTTGTAATATATCATATCGAATCATACTAAATCAAAAAATGTACCATATCGAGGCCTGTGTATCAAGTTATGTATCGTATCGACAAATACTTAATGCTACTTAATGCTACCCAGTAGGGATTTAACAATAACTGAAATATTGTGATATCGTATCGTCAAAGTTCTCACAATAATATCGTTGACCATCACAATATATCGAATTACAAGTCTCTTTTGCTTAAATTAAGAGTTATGGTGCAGCAGTAGTTAAAAAAATACAGAGGGAACTACATAGACCATGATCCTTTGCTCCATTTCAGTGCAGACTACAAGAAGAAATAACAGTTCTAAGCACTTTAAAGTCTTAGTTCTTTGGGTTAAGTCTTGTCAAGGCATTTTAAGAGGAAAAAACAGCAAATTAACAATTTTGTCTCCACAAAATATCGCAATAAATATCGTACCGTGAGATGTATATCGTGAAAATATCGCACGGAGAGATCTGGATATCGCTACATACATAATCAGGCTGAATTGAAAGTGCACTGTATCGAAAAACTTATCGTATCGTGGCCAATGTATCGAGGAATGTATCGACAACTACTTAAAGCTACTCTGCCCTAAAGATGATAAAAAAATGTTAGTAATATAACGTGAGTTTCATTGCACAAAATAATAGTATTTTCTTTACCATGAGGTCTTAAATTCGTTCTGATAAAGCCCAAAAGCTCAAATTTTGTCTTTTAATGTGATGATTTGCAGTATCGATACTTGCTCAATTGAGTATATAGTTTTGATATTAGTTTTAGTACCGATTAGTGTCTGATTTTCAACATTATCATAAACTCATTGCAACAAGATAAGTGAGGAACAACTCTGGACTACAACAAACTGTTAAACAAATGAATTAGTTCTGTTTTTCAAGTTTTTCTGAGAGTAAAAAGTACTCTTAAAATGACACATTTTATGAACTTCAAGCGCACAAAAACTTTACGACTAACAAGTAACACATACCAACACACAACTATTTATTAATTATAAGTTGATGCAGTTGCATGTTCATTTAGCAAGTTTCTACGAGAGCAAAACAATAAAATTAACAAAACTGAACCGGTGTGGTATAGGATTTTGACCCCGAGGTGAGGTGACCCCGGGGTCAACATACCATATAGTATGTTTGACCCCGGGGTCAGAATCCTATTATGGTACGTTGACCCCCCATGAAAATCTATATTTTATTAATAAAGAACTTGAATTCTATAGAAAAACATTATACGATACCTGCAAATTAAAGCATACTGACATATTTAAAAGTGTTTGTTGAATAACTCAGATGCTTTTTTTATGTCGATTATAACTTTTGAATGTTAAAAATGACTAAATTGTTTAAACACATATTTTACTGAAAATGAGATAAGTAGTTATTAATTAGTTCGGTAATCAAAGTGTTGGAGCCTTATTACATGTCTGCACCTCCTGCCACTGTGAGGCGCTATTTCAAATTTATGCAAGTACCTGCCCTATAAAAGGGGAGGAAATTGTGCATACAGGGGTTGCACCGTGAAGGTATACAGTCTTTTGACCGTCGTTGTCGTCGTCGTGAACTATCGAGTGCCGAATCTGTGTATTTTTGGATGGCTATAAGGTACACCAATAAATATTGAGAAACACGGTATTTGTGCTCTCTTTTTATGGAAGGCACGCGTCCGAGACACCACACACGCTGCAGCCATAGCGGACCTTGCACAGGGCAAGTTTTGGCCGCTACACAAAGTGATGTATAATGATTTGTAATCTTGTTAAAATAGACAGGCCTGATCAATAGAATAGTTAAATGGGAGACACCTATGACTACAGTAATCTGACTCCTCAATCTGTTTATTATAACACAACATTACTAAATTCAAGGTCACTGCCTAAATTGACATTATGATTAAGGATTATCTGAACATAGCAAACTAAAAACCATAACAATGATTAATGATTAACAAGACTGCCATGTATATTTACACAAAATCCCAAGTCGTTATCCATCAAAACATTCCTTAAAATACCTTAAAAGAAAGTGAATATGTAGTAATATATATAATAAAAGTAAATTACATGAGAAATAATGATCAGATAAGTAAATACTGAAGAAAAAAGTAAGGGGAGTCAAAATCCTATAGGGAGGTCACTTTACTATACTATGGGGGTCAAAATACTATCTCACACCGGCTGTCCTCGTGTTTTTGAGCACACCTAAAGTACTACACCAGCAGTTTTCAGCCGTTTCATAAACTCATCGCGGCGAGGTAAGTGAGGAATAACTTTGGACCGCCGCAAACTGTCGAACGAATGGATTAGTTTTGCTTTGCGCGTTTTCGAAGCAGTAAAAAATCAGGTAGAGCGCCTGTAATAACCAGCCAGCAGCACACAGGTACATTAACTGTGCGAGGCTGCGTTTACACAGAGCGCGTTCTGCTACTGCACTTTCAATCCATCTTTATATAGAGCCTGTAATTTGGGTGGCTCCATTACTGCATTATTTATTTAGATTGTGAATCATGTGGCCCCGAGAGAAGGAACCACAAAACTTTGGTCTTCAATTACAGAGCGCCGAGCTGCGGGCCACGCCTCAGCCGGTCCCCTCCTCACACAACCTCTACGGGGCAAAGCGGGGGATGAAAACTTGGAAGCCCTGGAAAGTTGATAAAACATCTGAACTTCTTCTCTTTCTCGGACAACTGCTGGGTTTCAGAGGACATCGCGACCTTCTATAGGGCAATTCAAGGTCCGGTATTACGCAAATCTGACTCTTGTGAGCTTTAAGTCATGTTAAAATGTTGTTACCTCCTCAAAAACAGACCTGGAGTTGTGTTTTTTTTCATTCACGTGTTTGAGTAATCTTTTATTATCGGTCTGTCTACATCTCCAAAGCTCAAAATGCACCTTGAGATGTCACAAAGCGGTCATTTTCCAGCTTCTTTTACCTTTAATTGAGTAAAAATTGGCAATTCCAGGGTTGTAATTAGGCAAATGATTCTAGCGAAGGTGTGTGGAGTTTAAAAACGCAGTGGAGCACTTCCTGTATTACCACATGACATCACAAAGTGGAAGGGAGTGACAAGAACTCAGCCTAAATATGCGGGTTTTGTGTGTTAAACATGTGTCAGGGTTCCCGCTATTTTTCACTGACAAAATTTCCAATATTTTCCATGACTTTTCCACGACTTAAACTAAATTTTCCATGACTTTACGACACTTACATGTGTAAAACTGCTCATACTTTAAGGGTTAAATATGAAATGTTAACCCTTTCCACTCAATTTATGGTTGGTATTATAGTTTTTTCAGTTAGGGATATAATAATAATCGAAATATCGTGATATTGTATCGTCAAAAGTCTCACAATAATATCGTGAGCTGTCACAATAGATCAAATTACAAGTTCCTTTGCTTAAATGCATGGTTTTCTAGTGGCAACAGCTTATAAACATCAGGAACTACATATCCCATGATGCATTTCAGTGCAAACAACATGAAGAAATATGTTTTTTACTTGAATTCTTGGGATTATGACGGAAATAATTCACACCAAAATCTTGTCAAGGTATTTTAAAAGCAGAAACGTGTCCTATCTACAATTACATCAGCCTCTCCAAAATATCGCAATAAAATATCGTCCCGTGAGATGCATATCGTGATAAAATCATATTGAGAGATTTGGATATCGTCGCATCTCTACTATCAGTGCATTTATTGTCGTCTCTTTTTAAACAAAACACGAGTATACGTTCAGAAATGATCATAATAGCCTATAGTTGCGTGAAAGAGATACTAAAATTCCATGACTTTTTCAAAACTTGCATTGAATTTACAAAAACCCGTGACTTTTCTAGACCGTTTTCAATCCCCATGACTTTTCCAGGATTTCCCATGACCGTGTGAATGAAACGAAACACAACTCCAGGTAAGTTTGTGACGAGGAAACGAGATAAGAACAAAGATCAGAAAATAGTATAATATTTACACTTTAATAAAGACAAGACTGATGTTAAAATGCAGTATTTTGTTGTAATACGGTGAGTTTTTGGGTTTAGACAACAAAAGAAAAGACCCGATTCCACATTTGTGAATTTACCTTAGACTTCACGGCAAAGTACAACAAATTCAATCGTAAAATCTGTCTCCTGCCCTCGCTAAAGTCTCTACAATCTGAGAACTACCAACACTAGAAGAGCTTGGTTCAAACTCTGGATTTATGGAAACCAGATCTAGCCCAGAACTAACACAGAAGGTACGACGTTTTAACAATACACGCAGGGCTGAAATTAATTTGAAAATGTAATTGAGAGTTATTTGTGGTCAGTGATCAGCTTGGCTCTTTTTAACGCAGAGAGGGTCTCCAGCCAATCCTCTGTCAGTAAAAACATGTGGTTTGGAGCAGGAGTTTGGAGGGTTTTGGACGAAGAAATTTGACTATTTTTAGTATTCGATGACAAGTATTAAACGTCTGTGTTCTTTATACAGTGGTTTTAAAAGTCAAAACAAATCATCGCTTAAAATGTGACTAGGGATGGGCGATTAATCAGTTCTAGTATCGTGTGGGCCGATATCGATACAGATTCATTATATCTGCCAATATCGATATTCGATACCAATGTTTTTTTTTGGGTGCTGGCCCAAAAAGACTAATGAAACTGAAACAGAAACTAAAGAGTGTTATTTGGCTGTATGTTTACACAATCATGCAATAAATGGCTTTTTCAGTTCGTTCATTGTGTAACGTTTGTGGTATAGGGTCCGTCACCTGCTTGTTTCTATGGAGATGACATTTCTCTGCCTGAAATGTTCCACAGTGTGACATTAAACAGCTCTACTTTACATTTATTCAATTACAGGTGGTTTTACAGTCGTCCCTCACTATATCGCGGATTTGTTTTGTTTTTTACAGCGTATGAACATGTATTGCGTATTACGGGTGGGTAGTAATTACACAAGGGTGGGTCAGGACTAAACCAGGTCTAAACCAGGACTAATCTTGGACTTAAGAGAGCGACCCCCGAGCAGGGTGTCTCAAAGCGCGATAGGGAGACGGCCGCGTTTACCTTTGCAAGGTGCGGAGCTCTGCGCGGGTCCTTTCGCCTACGGTCACCTCCGAGCCCGTCCCGATACTGAGTCCTGTTTCAGTTCTGGTATAGTCCTGATTTAGTCCTGGTTTAGTCCTGGTTTTCTCCTGTTTTAGTCCTAGGTTCGTCCTGGGTTAGTCCTGGTTTAGTCTTGGTTCAGTCCGTGGCGTAGGCAGCGCAACAGTTTGATATAATCTCGGGTTAACGGGCAGGTGCGGTGTTATACTGCGTGGGTGTGAGTCTCCAAAAATGGACCAGTGCAGGACTCTGCGCTGTAGGACTCCATTACGGTATAAATAAATCTTCGATTCGTTACATAAAGAAGGAGGAAAATAACAAAAGGAAGACAACAGCAACAAGTTTTAAGAAGGATGCAAAAAGGTTTAAATGTCCTGTCTGAGAAAAGTATCTAAAGTGTGTGGTGAGGGGTTTTACAGACTTCACACAGATAGAATAATTGTAAAATATAAAGTTGATTATTTCGCGGATTTCACCTATCGCGAGTTATTTTTAGAGCATAACCCCCACGATAAATGAGGGACGACTGTATAGCTCAAAAATACCTGGAATTCTGACTGTGAGCGGGGTCGCCTCTCCACAGACCTGACTCGTATCTGTACTTTCTACTCCACTACATTTTAGTACTGGACTGAAAAGTAAAAAGTACTTTTCTGTATGGTTTGAGATCTGCTGAAATGATGAGATTTTATCTTCTGGGCACATTTGAGTAAACGCGTCAACTTTGTACAAACTAAACGCACAAAAATTAAGAAATCAATTGAATCACAAAAAATCTGCTACGTTCTTTTTTAAAATCACTATATTTCAATTTAATAATTCTTTAATTGTTTTTAAAATCTCTGCAAAATACTTCTACTTTTTACTTAAAATACATTTTTAAACAGCTACTTTTATACTTTTACTTCCGTAGATTTTTTTATATGATACTTTTACTTTTACTTGAGCAACTCTTTTATCTGTACTTGGTCAGGTTTGGTCTCAGCAAACAGCAAACACAAGAGATTAATAGATAAAACATATTAAACTGTTAAAAGTCAACATAGTCCCTACCTTTTAACACTGGTAACTACACCAAAGTACGCAAACTACTAAACTAATCCACCAAAACGTTCAAGATTCAGTAATAACAAGAGTGAAGTAAGTAGCAGACGTTAGATATAAAGGTCCTGTATTACGCAAAGTTGACTTTTCTTAGCTTTAAGCCGTGTTCGAACATTGTTACCTCATCAAAAAAACAGCCAGAGTTGTGTTTAGTTTCATTCAACGCTGCTTTATTAGTTTGTCTCCATCTCTGAAGCTCAAAAATACTCTTGTTGACAGCTATTTTTACCTTTACTTAAGTAGAGATCGCAATTTCAGGGCTGAAATTATCCAAATGATTCTAGTGAAGTTTCAAAACACAGTGGAGCACTTCCTGTATTACCGCATGACATCACAAGGTGGAACGGAGTGTTTTATGTTCGAGAGAAGAACTCTAAAGCCTAAATATGCAGGGTTTGTGTGTTAAACATGAAACAAAACACAACTCCAGGTCTGTTTGTGATGAAGAAAAAGCATAACTTAGATCAGAAAATAAGTAAATAAGAGTGCGGCAAATTGTAATAAACGATCTTTGCAAACTAGGATTCAAGAGTTTCAAACATTCGTGACCCGACAGAAGCTCCTCAAGTGGCTCTACTGTTTCTTTAAGCTCGTTGTGACCTGCAGGGAGAGCGCATAAAGCCTCACTGTGGATTGTCGTCAGATGAGTTGACAAAAACACATTGTGCGTCGGTCCCTCCTGGGGGCTGATTTACGGAGCTGCGGTTTGAGGTTGCAGACAGAAAAAGCCTGGTATGAAGAAGAGGACCCTCCAAGTATGTTTACGAGAGCAAACGTTAGCACAAGACAAACTGAGAAGTCGGAGAGACGTCGTGTCAAAAACAGTTCCAGAGGTAAAAAGGGCCGGCTACTGGTTGTTCGTTTCGGTAGACGCCGTGGAAATGATGCAAACGTGAAGGTAATGAAGTACAAAAGTAAAAGTACAATACCTAAGCACAAGTTTTACGTATCTGTGCTTTACTTAAATACATTTTACAGTAGGATACTTTTTACTTCATTACAATTGCGAACATGTATCTGTACTTTCTACTCCACTACATTTTAGATCTGGACTGAAAAGTAAAAAGTTAAGTAAAAAGTAGTTTTCTGTGTGGTTTGAGACCTGCTGAAATAGTTGAAGTTTTATTTTTTTTAGCACATTTAAGTTGAGTTTCTGTCCAAACTTTGAGCAAATCAAATATACAAAAGTCTCTGGAAAAATTTATCAATTGAATCACTAAATTCTTTTTCAAAATCACTACATTTCGTCCTTCAATTGTTCTAAAAATATCTGCAAAATACTTTTACTTTTTACTCTTAAAGTATATAAACAGATACTAATTGATACTTTACAGTGGCATCATGTTCAGCAGTGATTATGGTGACACAACGCAAACATTACCAATAACCACAGGTGGAAGGTAATGAAGTATAAACGTAAAAGAAGTACAAGTTTTATGTATACTGTACAGTTTACAGTGGATACTTTTTACTTTTACTTCACTATATTTGCAAATATGTACTTGTACTTTCTACTACACTACATTTCAGATCGGGACTGAAAAGTAAAATGTACTTTTCTTTGCGGTGTGAGACCTGAAATAGTGGAAACTTTATTTTTTTAAGCACATTTAATTTGAGTTTCCGTCCCAACTTTGAGCAAACCAAAAACACAAAAGCGACTGGAAAAAGAAATCATTTGAATCTCTTAAAATCAGCTGAATTCTTTTTCAAAATCACTACATTTCATCTTTTAATTGCTCCAAAAATATCTGCAAAATACATTTACTTTTCACTCTTAAAGTACATTTTTAAACAGGTACTTTAATACTTTACTTAAGTAGATTATTTCATATGATACTTTTACTTGAGTAACTCTTTAATAGGGCTGGGCTGGTAAGAAGATTGCCGATACGATACATACCTCGATACAGTGCACGTTCGATTCAATACGATATACTTCAAAACGATTCGATACAGTTCGATAAAAAATAAAGGCTAAATCAGGGCTGTGACACTAAAAGTCTTTGTTAAACCACTTCTTGTGCAAAGTTAATATAAAAACTGAGCATTTTAATCCTTAAACCAATAAATATGTCAAATGTGTCGCATAAACGGGCAACAAAACTGTAGCGCTGTAACAAAATAATTTAGAAAAATACACCGACAAATACTCTAGGCGACATATCGAAACAGCAGCCCACAATATCGATACTGTATCATCGCATTAAACAAAACGATATTTCTATATTTTTGCGCACCTCTACTATTTATGTTTGTATCTATACTTTTACTTAAGTAACAAAATTGAATACTTCATCCACCACTGACAACGTGTAACTTCATCCTACATAAATACTAACTGATACTCTGCAGTAACATTATCATGGAGGTGTTCTGCATGTATGTCTATGGCGGAATGTTCAGCAGTGACCATATGACGACACAGTGCACACAGATAACCACTAATGATGTTTTGAGATACTCTGAAAACTCAAATACCAGATGGATTTAAACAAAACATTTCCAGGCGCTCGTGATCAATCCAAAACGTTCACGACGGCGTTAAGGGGTGACTAAAAAACTGAAAAAATGCTGGCTAACGTTGGCGAGCTCGTGACTGTAAAATTATTTGGGAGAGACTTGTTCAACAGCACAGAGCAGCTCACATGTTTTATCCCCGAGTAAATCAGTTCTTCATGGTCAAACTGTGCTAAAACAAAACTCAGATTGAAGTAAAACCTGAGCTTCAGACAGACCAGTGCCTCCAGTTAGCATCACACCGACCGCGAATACTGACGACATTATCTGCAAAGTATCAACAGGCTGAATTCACGTGATGTCACAATTTTGCAGAGTCCTTTTAGTTTAGACTGAGCTGTTGCTGATTGCAGATTTGTTGACCTGGTTTATGGTTCATATGTCTGTAATTACTGGGCCTATCCACATGAAACAAAAACTGGCACAAATTTCCACATCTTCTCCGGCAGTATAAATAAACAACCATGAAATAGTTTTTTGTTTTTTTTGTTTTTTTGTCCCCAATATCTTCAGAACCAATGCAATATCAAACCATAAGATTAATAGAGATGTAACAATAACCGAAATATCGTAATATCGTATCGTCAAAAGTCTCAGTAACATCGTGGGCCATCACAATACATCGAATCTCAAGTCCTCTTTGCTTAAATTCATTGTTTTGGTGCAGCAATAGCTAAAAAAAAAAATATGATCCTTTGCTCTCTTTCAGTCCAATACTTGCATCATGAATTTTGGACTTCCGGTCATCGCGCAATGTATACTGGGAAGGATTTTACGAAAAAGTGAGTATCAAACCTCCATGTTTGTTTTCCCAGTGGGATGCGTCTATTGACAAAGCCGATCTTTTCAAGTCTTTTGAACCATATCGCTTTTGTTTCTGTTTCTGATATCGTCATATTTTAGTTTTGGGATTCGGACATCGTACTTGTGTAGTTGTTGATAGTCCTAACAGCGGAAAACGGCTCGAGAAACAGGCTTCGGAAAGTTTGCGAACTCCATAACTGCAAAAGGGAATCAGATGTGTGTGACTGCAAACCTCTGTTCAAACTGTTTCTCTTCCCAACGGAATTGAAAAATAGTGAAAGGCGAAGGCGATGGGTAGTACTGATCCACAGGAAGAACCAAAAAGGAAACATTTGGCTGCCTAAGAATCATCCCGAGTTTGCAGCGAACATTTTGTATGTGGAGCGACAACAAAGCGGAATCCCGTTTGTTAAGCGAAAGGTGCAGAAGACAAACCGGTTGAGCTGGCACTTTCTTGTTCAACTTCACAATAACATCACGTCTTGGTCGCTTTGCAGTGGAAGGTGTTTCTTGGTGAACAGCTGGTGCCTTTTGCTTTGGCGTTGACTTTTTAAATTCTTAACCAAGGCTGAGCGCAGGATCGGGATTTTGCTTTGTTGGAGCTCCACATACAAAATGTTCACTTGTCCGATGTCCGAATCCCAAAACTAAAATATGACAATATCAGAAGCAGAAACAAAAGCGACATGGTTCAAAAGACTAGAAACGATCGGCTTTGGCAAGAGACATATCCAACTGGGAAAACAAACATGCTCACTTTTTCGTAAAATCATTCCCAGTATGCATTGCGCGATGACCGGAAGTCCAAAATTCGTGATGCATGTATTTACACGACGAAATAACGTTTATTAAACACTTTTAAATCTTTGGTTTATGACAGAACTAAAGTCTTGTCATGACATTTGTAAAAAAAAAAAAAAAAAAAAAAAAAAAGTAGTACATTCACAATTTTGTAAGCCTCCACAAAATATCAAAATATCGTATCGTGAAATCTGGATATCGTTACATCTCTAAAGATTAATACGACGAGTTTGTGGAGCCGATCCCAAACAAATAATGAGAATTTTTAACGACGTTTGCGGATCAGATGTTTGGAGATTTCTGCAAAAACAGCGACTCTCCATTAGAGTTATATAGGCCCCAGCCCTGCATCTGAAATCGTTATTGTAGCTGCGGTGACTTACAGTGGTGTTTCAGATGAATAAATGAAGTCACATACATTACGCTGCCAATGCCTAAATGTGAAACACTGCTTATTAAACAAATGCAACTGATACTGTGTTTTTTGGTTGCTGTGAAACCAAAAACATTACTCAGCTGGCTTTTCTCTGCTACTGTCAGTGCGAGTTCACTTAAAGGAAACACGCTTTATTTATTCTTTACTTTTTGACCAGTGTCGTAAAACGTGTTTAATTGGAAACTCAACTCAGCTCCAGGAAAGTTAACACCTCCAGCGATTTTTTTTTAAAGGGGCACGATGTTATTTTTCTGGTGTGATGTGATTCTTTTGCCTGAAATGTTCCACAGTATTTCTCTCGCTTGCAAATATTGTTTTTTGCAATTTCAGGTATTGTTATTGCTAAAAATTTTACACTGCAGGGGCCACTTCTCCACAAATCAGACCTGTAACTTGCGGCATCACCTACATTTGCCATGGAGATAAAAACTTTCAATGTCAGATGTTGGAACATTCCAGGCAAAGTTATAGCATAGAAGTGCTCGCAGACCCTTCACCAGAAAAGTTGCATGCTGGACCTTTAAAATATACTGTAGTTTTGGCTTGCATTGCACTTAACAGCTAGCCAGGCTGGTGTTTCCTAGTGCCTCCGCTCAATTTCATTTCTCTCCAACGACTAGGTCAGGAATCAGAATACACTAGACGATTTGCAAGAACCCTGGAAGTTGTAGACCGCGCACCGGCCAATCAGCGAAGAGCTGAGAAGTCATGACCTCGAGCGCCTATCTGGGTCCCTTTTGTGGTTCATGAAAATGCCCTCTGGGAGGCGCTATGTCACCCCACAGCAAAAGACTAACCGCTACGCCAAAACTTTCATTCCTTCTGCCATAAAGCTTTTAAACTGAAAGTGAATTTGCTACTGTGTCCCTGATGCACTGTGGTTTGAATGTACGATGCCTGTCTGTCTTTCTTTTTCTTTTATTATTTACAGATTGTGCACGACCAGAGATGTGCAAACTGAATTGCCCTTTGGGATTAATAAAGTTGTTGACTGATTGATTGACAGCAGAACAGTAAACAAAGCAGTTGAGATGGCTGTAGACGAAGACATACATGCTGTGTTGGCAACGATTCCTGAGATCGAGGATTTAAAGCCGAAACAAAGAGAATGTTTGGTGAATTTTATCAAGGGGAAAGACGTTATTGCCCTTATTCCTACGGGATTTGGCGCATTACGTACGTCATGACCAAACAGCAGTGATTGGTTAAATACTAAATAATAAAAAATACCCGCCTGCCGTTGAGCGAACAAATCCTAATGCTGCGAGGTCAGACGTTTTTTCAGAACCAAACCTTAAGTTGATATGATTTGACAAACAATTTATGTTGAGGTATAAAGGTGCATTATGTCTCTCTTTAAAAGTGGGATATATTTCAAGTGACAGTGTGCAACTTTTTGGAGGTGGTAAATTAACTGCACTATTCCTTGAAAATGTAAAGTTAAAACCTTCAGAACATTCTGTGTGAGGATGGATAGATTTATTAGCCAGGCTAGTGCCACATAGTGCCTCCGTTCAGTTTCATTTCTCTCCAGCGACTAGGTCAGGAATCAGAATACAATGATACAGAATACACTAACCCCCGGAAGTGCGAGTTCAGACACCAGCCAATCAGCAAACAGTGTTGTCAATGATTCCCGAGATTGAGGATTTAAAGCCGGAACAAAGAGAATGTTTGGTGAATTTTATCAAGGAGGAAGACGTTATTGTCTTTCTTCCTATGTGATTTGGGAAAAGTTTATTATACCAGTTAACTCCATTAGCGGCGCATTACATACGTCACGACCAAATAGCAGCGATTGGTTAAATGATCAAAAGTACCTGCCTACCGCCGAGTGAACGAAATCTAACAGTGCGAGGTCAGACGGTTTCTACGAAGTGAAACCGGCTGATGAATCAGACTAGGTCAACTGAATTATTCCTTGAAAATGTAAAGTTAAAGTTTTCACAACATTCTCTGTGGGGATGGATAGATTTATTGCCATTCTGTAGAAGATTATAGCCAAAGGAGCAACATTCCCATGGAAACGAGCAGGAAGAGGCCCTCCTCCAGGACAAATAAGATTCAAATAAGAGGTTTGTGGAGATTATTTTTGGCAAAACGTTAAGTATACTTCATATATTTGCATTTATACATAGAAAGCTGACTGCACGGCTATATTTGTGTTTTTGATTTGCATTTGCGGTGTACTAGTAATAAAAGCTGTGACATTATAAAACCAAAATAGGTAAAGTGGAAAGTGAATGAGTCTCTGAAGTGCCCTAACACATGGGGGTTTCTTTCATTGTACTCTATGGTGGTAATAAAGCCATTGGTATCTCCACTGCCTCCGCTCTTTGCATAAAGGTGGAAAACAAATGCACCTTCCTGCGCCGCGTTCGCTTCGGCCCCCAGCAGCACTCGCGTTTGTCATAACAGCCCCGTCCTGAAATGTAATCTTGGCTCCGGTCGGGGACACGTGCACGCGCGTTCCCGGGGTGGGGTGGGGTGGGATAGACGGGATGGGGGGGGGGGAGTCTGGAGGTAGGAGACGGGACGGGGGAGCCTGGTAGGTGCTCGGGGGGTCTGGCACGGGGCCCAGCTGCGGGTCAATACTTCCACAGACCCGGCGACTGCGGAGCCTCTCGTCCTGAAATATGTCTTCATTTCCCCTGCCACTCTCACGCCCACAGCCGAGGAGGAGGCTGCTGCTGCTGCTGCCGCTCCTCACTCATTCAAGAAGCCCGTGTACAAGCACCTAAGAAACTACTTACAACATGTTTTTAACGCACAGCTATTAGAGGAACGGTACGCAGCTGCTCTTACGTTCCTTGTAATTTTGAAAAAAGCTACGACAATCACAACTGGACCTAGATTTCCAGAGCCTTAACCTGCAGACAGAGGACACACACAAGTTAAGTTGAGTAAAAAAGGGGTGTGGGAAAAGCTCTCAAAACTATTGCATATGTATCTGACCCAAACTGCACTCAAAAAACCACACTTGCAAGTTGAGTTCATGCAAAAACGACAAAAAAAGTACTAGGAAACAATGTACTTACATAAAGACTCATGATTCAACTTGTGAATCATGAGTTTAATCTGCCTTTTAACATATAAATACTAGAGATGTAACAATAACCGAAGTATTGTGATTTCGTATCGTCAAAGTTCTCACAATAATATTACAATTGCAAGTCGAATTACAAGTCTCGTTGCTTAAATTAAGAGTTAGGGTGCATCAACAGCTACAAAAAACTACATAAACCATGAGCCTTTGCTCCATTTCAGTGCAGACTACATGAAGAAATAAGTTTTAAGCACTTTTAAGTCTTAGTTCTTTGGATTGAAGTCTTGTCAAGGTATTTTAAGATGAAAAAGTCACATATTAACAGTTTCGTCCACAAAATATCGTACTGAGAGATATGGATATCGTTACATCCCTAATCATGACCATATCGTGAGCTTTCCAACAACATCGCAATAAATATCGTACCGTGAGATTCATATCGCATCGTGAGACTTGGATATCGTTACGCCCCTAATAAATACTAAACAATACCAAACCTTCAGCGAGCTCACTTCACTTCTCCTTTCTGCTGTTGTCCCATAAAAACCCTAATAATCTAAAGGATTTGTCGACTAATACCAGTTTTGGTTGTTTTTTACGTCAATTAACCCTTGTGCACCCCTTTAAAAATAGTTACATCTGTGGTCCTTTGGGACATGGAAAAAGAATAACACAATATTTTTATGCAGTACAGATTTTTGCCCAACTTTTTTATGTCATTGCCTTTATTTACTTCTGCTCTAATCATACATACCAAATATTATATCATATTTTGAAATTTTAACCCTTTAAATGCCATTTTTGACAGCATGTGCATGAAAAAAATTTATTATTTCTATATTTTTCAGATCTTTTTAATTAGTTTGTGTTGGCGATGTCATAAAACAGTGCCAACATTGATTTTTGCATTGTTTTTGTTTTTGCACAAACTGAAATAGTTACACCTGTGGACAAAAATGTACACCGGAAAAGAACATCATACTTTTTTTAATCAACTAAACAACTAAAGGTCTACAGTCCTAGAGTAGAGCCTGGAGTAAATCTGATAGTAAGAGATAAAATAAAATCTGACCATGTGCTTCTGCAATCATAACAAACCCACAGTGTGATCTGCATGGGCTTCATTGTGATTTAAAACTAAAAAAAAAATGACTAACTGGCACAGTACTTCTACAAACATAATCTGTCTTTTGAATGTGCCTTCAAAATGTCGTCTATAAACATGAAGTCGAAACCCATGAATGAAAGTTAAAGTTACTGTTTTCTTCTTCAAGACACAGTGCGTAACAAACCAAAAAGCCTAAAATAAAAGTATGTTTGCTTTTGGTGCGCGGAAAAACGTGGAAAAACATGCAACCCTACTCTGAGTGGGCTTGCATCTCCACAAACTATTCTTATTTGGCCTTGCTCGCTTGTTTCCATGGAAATGTTGTTCCTTTTGGCCGCGATACTCCACAGTATGGCACCAAACGCTTCTCTCTTCCAAGTACGGGTTTAATTTCCTGTTTCCATGGAATCACGCAGGTGTCATGGCCCTAGAAAGTTACATACTGTGCCTTTAAACAAAACACTGCAAGTATCTGAACGTTTTCCTGCACTGAACAAAACAAATTCCATAAACGACTTTGTATTTCTTTGAGCAGACTCGTGATTTTTGTCATTTGTTTGTGCTGGAAGAGCCTAGTAACTTTTTATAGTGTATCCACTAAGCATAAAATCCAAGGCCAGTTTATGATAGATACCACATCCTTTTCTGTATCCTGTTGACTTCATCAATCTTTCAAACAATCCGACAACAAATGGGCGATAGCATCATTGTATTATTCCAAAGACTAACTCCAAAAACCACATCACTACAAATGGTTTTGACGACACTGGAAAAAGGGGCAAATCGTGATTTTCCCATGTCGCTGCAACAAAACAATGCCATTCAAAGTCTCCGTAAACTGCTACAACGCTGTAATTGCCAGATAGTTAGCAATGCAGTAACGATTCAGCAAGGGAATGCATACAGCGAGTATCCAATCCATTAATAAAAGTCTATTACGGATTCTGCTGAGTCAATTCCCACGGCTCTGAAACACGTTTGACAACACGCAAGAAAGTTGACGGGATGCCAGAAAAACGTATGCAGAAAGACTTGATGCAAAACTGCCAAGATACCCGCTATAAATACATCTAAATAATCCAGATTCTTTTCTTAAATGAAGCAAACACGGGGTTTATCCGTTCGCCACTGCACCATTCCACTTGCTGCCCGCCCCGGACCTCGCTTTTTTACCGCATGAGTAACGCGAGAGACCGCTAAGTCATGTGTGACAGACTCCCGGAGCTCTGGCCCGACAATGGGGGCAACAATCGCCGCTTCTATTCACGGAATCCCCCCGCTGACGCTGACGCCGCCGCTGGTCCCGAACTTCCACGTTGCTTCGGTAATTCGAGATCAAACTAACCAGAATGGGGCTTTAGCTTGTCTTCGCCGCGCTGTAGTTGAATAAGTTAACGCTGTGTTGGGAGCTTGAGGTATGCTGGTAACCTTCACGGAACAAAACGATGCGAAAATTAAAGGTTAACCTACCAAAAAAAAAAAAAGCGAGTAAGTTTATTAACCGTTTTAACTGCTTTAACGGTTCCCGCGGAAAATTCAAATAACAAACTTCAAATAACCGTTGTTTTTTTAGAAGTAACGGTCCCGTCACGCCACGCCACTTCTCGAGGACGTGCCGCGGTAACTTACGTGCAAATAAGTAAAAAAGTGATGCGAAAAGTCCCAGGAGGCTCGCACGCGTATTCCCAGTGTGCGTGGACCGTCGCTGCGCCATGGCTCGTGTTGTCGCGTTGCCCCGGGACCGCTCCGATTCAGTCCGCTCGTCGGTGCTCCGTCGGCGGCGTCCGTGCTCGCTCCGGTCCGTGCTCGGGTCTGGTCTCCGTGTTTGAAGGAAGCCGCTCCGGACCAGTCCTCGCGCTGTTCTCTCTTTCTCTCTTTTCTCTCTCTCTCTCTCTCTGTGCTCCCGGGGGCTCGTGCTCGGGTCTGCGTGCGCGCGCGCGTGTGCTCTCTGCGGTGTGGAGAGCTCGTGCGTGCGTCTTCTGCGTGCGTGGGTTTCAACAGGAGGACGCAAGGGAACACGGACCACGGGAGGACACGGGACAGCCCCATGGACAGCCCCCGGACCGCGAGCGCGAGGGGAGGGGACACGCGAGGACGTCAGGTTAGGGAAGGAAGGAGGAGAAAAGGGACTCTATTTTTTTTTTTTTTTTTTTTTTTTTTTACTGATTTTGATTTATTGGAAATACCAGATGTTGATAGTCCGAGGGGAATCGGCGCACAAAGACCAGCCACATGCTCGGTTAGTTTGGTTAATTGTGTTAGTGGTAAACTATTAAGATAAATGAATGACACAAACACACACACGGCGACAAAAGTGAGAAAATAATAAATAATAATAATGCACAGTGTTGGGAAGGTCACTTTTAAAATGTATTCCCCTACAGATTACAGATTACAGATTATACATCCCAAAATGTAGTTTGTAACAGAATTCATAAAGTTATTTTAAGGTGAGTAATGTAATCTGAATACTTTGGATTACTTTATTTGCTGTAGAGAAGCAAAGACGAGGAAATCTTCACGTGAGGTGTTTTGTCTGATAAAAGAAAATAAAAAAGTCCAGACTTTACTGAACCAGATTAAAAATATTATTGATAGAAGAAGAGGAGACATGGTCCATGCAGCATGATTTAGTCCTGTTAAATTCTGTTTTATACCTTGGTTTAGTCCTGGTTTAGTCCTGGTTTAGACATGGGTTGGACCTGGTTTAGTCTTGGTTTAGTCCTGGTTTAGACCTGGTTTAGACTTGGTTTAGACTTTGTTTTAGTCCTGGTTTTGACCTAGTTTAGACCTGGTTTAGACCTGGTTTAGACCTGGTTTAGACTTGGTTTTAGTCCTGGTTTTGACTAGTTTAGACCTAGTTTAGACCTGATTTAGACCTGGTTTGACCTAGTTTAGACCTGGTTGTAGACATGGTTTAGTCCTGTTTTTAGTCCTGGTTTAGATCTGGTTTTAGTCCTGGTTTAGACCTAGTTTAGACCTGGTTTAGACCTGGTTTAGAACTGGTTTTAGATCCGGTTTAGTCCTGTTATTAGACCTGGTTTTAGTCCTGGTTTAGCCCAAAATGTGAAAACAGGAAAATACCTCTGTGTAATCCATTTATTTCAGCAAAGTAACTGTAATCCAATTACCATTCACTGAAACAGTAACTGTAACTGAATACAGTTACTCATAAATTGTACTCTGATTACATAACGCCGATACATGTCATACCTGTTACTCCCCAACACTGATAATGCATTAGACTATTTTTGTGTGACCAGACGTTACCGTGACCACAAAGGACATTATGTTGAGCACAGTATCTCACACATCACAATCAGTGTTGGGAAGGTTACTTTTAAAATGTATTCCCCTACAGATTACAGATTACATACCTCAAAATGTATTTTTTTAACGTAATCCATTAAATTACTTAAAGTGAGTAACGTAATCTGGGTTACTTGACATCTTCTTGCTTTTTTAAAACAACATGAATGGACCAACCACATCCTGAAAATTCTTGTTTGTTTTCTTCAAATTGTCTGTTGAGCCCAAGTCTCCATGAACAGACTTTTGTTTTACTGTAGAGAAGCAAAGTTGAAGATATTTTAACATAAGATGTTTTATGTACTAAAAGAAAATAAAAAGTCAATTTTTTCCTTAAGTGTATTAAAAATATTATTGATAGAGACATTATTTCTATATGAGATCACTGCTGCTTTAAATTATGTCCATCCTACTGTTAGATGTCTTATTGTTCAGACCTGGTTTTACTTAGTTTAGTCCTTTTTAGTCCTACTTTGAGTCCTGGTTTTAGTCCTGCATTTAGACCTGGTTTAGACCTGGTTTAGTCTTGGTCTAGTCCTGGTTTTGGTCATGGTTTTAGTCCTGTTTTAGACCTGGTTTAGTCTTGGTCTAGTCCTGGTTTTCGTCCTGGTTTAGACCTGGTTTAGTCCTGGTTTAGACCTGGTTTTAGACCTGGTTTAGACGTGGTTTTAGTCCTGGTTTAGTCCTGTTTTAGTCCTGGTTTAGTCCTGGTTTTAGTCCTGGTTTTAGTCCTGGTTTAGTCCTAGTTTAGTCCTGGTTTAGTCCTGGTTTAGTATTGGTTTAGTCCTAGTTTAGACTTGGTTTAGTCCTGGTTTAGTTCTAGTTTTGACCTGGTTTAGTCCTGGTTTTAGTCCTAGTTTAGTCATGGTTTTAGTCCTTGTTTTAGACCTGATTTAGTCCTGGTTTTAGACCTGATTTAGTCCTGGTTTAGTCCTAGTTTAGTCCTGGTTTAGTCCTAGTTTCAGTCCTGGTTTTATTAATGGTTTAGTCCTAGTTTAGTCCTGGTTTAGTCCTGTTTTAGTCCTGGTTTTAGTCCTGGTTTAGCCCTGGTTTTAATCCTGGTTTAGTCCTAGTTTAGTCCTGGTTTTAGTCCTGGTTTAGACCTGGTTTAGTCCCATCAGTAAAGAGAAACATACATTGTCATTTGTTTAGTTAAAATACAGAAACGTTTCTTAAAATGGACCAAAACACAAAGAAAATGTGATCACACTAGAACAATTTTCCTTAATTACGGCACTCGTTTCACAATGTTATTATTACCAACCAACCCAAACCAGGGATTTGGGGTTTTTGATTTTGAAATTCTGGTCACCCTAGTCTGTTTCGCACTTTTCCAGATGGTCAAATTGCTTTACAATTTCATGCGTTAGGTCGATTCATTCACTCCACACTGAAGTGAGTCTGTCAGTCTGCAACTTCAGCCTCTCAAAAAACACCACATCCAGACTTAAACTTACACTTAGACAAACTTTATTGAGCCACAAGGGGAATTACTTGGACACAGAAGCTCAAAAATCACAATAAATACAATAAAAACAGTAAAAATAAATAAATAAATTCTAAGTAAGTAGCAAAAAAGTGCAAGAGACTGGTGTTAAATAAGGCATAATTATACAGACTTAGACAAACTGGTTTTAGTCCTGGTTTAGTCCAAGTTTAGTCCTGGTTTTAGTCCTGGTTTAGTCCTAGTTTAGTCCTGGTTTTAGTCCTGGTTTAGTTCAAGTTTAGTCCTAGTTTAGTCCTGGTTTTAGACCTGCTTTAGTCCTGGATTTAGTCCTAATTTAGTTCTGGTTTAGACCTAGTTTTAGTCCTAGTTTAGACCTGGTTTAGTCCTGGTTTTAGTCATGGTTTAGTCCTAGTTTTAGTCCTAGTTTGGTCCTAGTTTAGTCCTAGTTTTAGTCCTGGTTTTAGTCATGGTTTAGTCCTAGTTTAGTCCTAGTTTTAGTCCTAGTTTAGTCCTAGTTTTAGTCCTGGTTTAGTCCAAGTTTAGTCCTGGTTTTAGTCCAAGTTTAGCCCTGGTTTAGTCCTAGTTTAGTCCTGGTTTTAGTCCTAGTTTAGTCCTGGTTTAGACCTGGTTTAGTCCTGGTTTTAGTCCAGGTTTAGTCCTGGTTTTAGTCCTAGTTTTTGTCCTGGATTTAGTCCTAGTGTAGTCCTGGTTTAGTTCTAGTTTAGCCCTAGTTTAGTCCTGGTTTTAATCCTAGTTTAGTCCTGGTTTAGTCCAAGTGTAGTCCTGGTTTTATTCCTGATTTTAGTCCTGGTTTAGACCTGGTTTATTCCTGGTTTTAGTCTTGGTTTAGTCCTAGTTTAGTCCAAGTTTAGTCCTGGTTTTATTCCTGATTTTAGTCCTGGTTTAGACCTGGTTTATTCCTGGTTTTAGTCTTGGTTTAGTCCTAGTTTAGTCCTGGTTTAGTCCAAGTTTAGTCCTGGTTTAGTCCTGGTTTAGTCCTGCTTTTAGTCCTGCTTTTAGTCCTGGTTTAGTCCTAGTTTAGTCCTGGTTTAGTCCTGGTTTTTTGTCCTGGTTTTAGTCCTGGTTTATGATATAAATATGATATTAATAGGGATGTAACAATAATCGAAATATCGTGATATCGTATCGTCAAAAGTCTCTCAATAATATCGTGAGCTGTCACAATATATCGAATCACAAGTTCCTTTGCTTAAATTCATGGTTTTATAGCAGCAACAGTTTATAAACATCGGGAACTACATCTCCCATGATTCATTTCAGCGCAGACAACATGAAGAAATATGTTTTTTACTTGAATTCTTGGGATTATGACGGAAATAATTCACAGCGAAATCTTGTCAAGTTATTTTAAAAGCACAAACGTGTCTTATCTTAATTTATAATATCGAAATAAATATCGTACCGAGAGATTTGGATATCCTTACACTCCTAATTATTCATAAATCAATACATTTAATTACTAAACATGATCGCTTTTCGATGTCTGGCTGCATTAACATTTGACACATTTGACTTGTGAAACCATCATTTTTTTGACTCAAACATTATGAGTAAAGCCAAAAATTCAGCATTTCTTCATTTTTTTTGTAATTAATAATTCATTGATTACTTTGTACACATGTTAAAGGTGCATTGTGTAACTTTTCTGACTTTTTTTGTATCTATGGATGTCATTTCTCTGCCTGGAATGTTCCACAGTGTGACATTAAACAGCTCTACTTTACTTTTTACTTACTTTTATTCAATTACAGTTGGTTTTATTGCTCAAAAACACCGAAGTACATGAACTCTGGAGGTAACGTGGGCGAAGTGTCTTGCCCAAGGACAAAACCACAACACGTAACGACTTGAGCGGCGCCTCGGGACTCACCCTATAGTTTCTGACATTTGATGACATAAGATATTCTCAAGGAGGTGCGGCCATAAATCATTTTATTTATCATGTTTGGTTGGAGTTTTGTGTTTGATAGCGGTAAAACATTAGTATAATTTGAAGTATCTGGACTTTACTTATGTAGATTTTAAAACACATCATTTTTACTTTTACTTCACTACATTTGAGAGCAGGTATCTGGACTTTATACTCCATTATTACATTACATTTTTGAACAGGACTGAAAAGTTTTAAGTATTTTTTATTATAGTTTGAGACCTGCTGGAAAGGCTGAGGGTTTATTTGTGACATATTTGTAGTTTGAGCAAAAACAAATGTACAAAAAAATAAAAATAGCTGATTCAGTTGTTTATGCTGCAGAAAATTCAGCACAGATCATTGAGTGTGTTTACATGCACATTAGTATCCAGATTATTAGCCATATCCCGGTTATGTCAGTATTCGGGTTACTGCGTTTACATGCGCACTGAGAAACCGAGATACTCATATCCCCGTGTACATGATCAAATGGAGTATCCCGGTTTCTTGACATAATCTTAATTTTACTTAAATCAATTAAATAAACCAAGAAAAATACAAACCATGAGCTCCTTTAGCAGAGGAAGTTTAACCAGCGGTGAGGAGCTACGAGATCTCCCACAGTTAAATCACACTAGGAATGGGCATGATTAGTCGATTAATCGATAATTGATCATTAAGAATTTCATCGATTACGTTCATTTTAATCGACAAACTGAATGTAGTTTGCTGTGTGTAGTGTGACCAAACAGGTCTGTACATGTGTCTCTGCACTCAGAAGGAGCGAGACACAAACAGTGGGTCAGTCTGTAACGTACTGAAGTGCAAATGCGAACGATGTGCAACGATGACTTGTACAAGAAATTCCACGCTTTCCGTTCGGGACAAGTGTGAGTCCATGTGCACAGTGTATAAAGCAGCACATATGTTTCAGTGTCCAGTGGGAAAAAGTTTTACCAGGTGAGAGTCGCGCAATGTCGATGACGAGTCCCCACCTCCCTCCCCCCGTACGGTGTCCTGGTTTTGACAAATGCAAATATGTTCACACATATTATTATCTGTGCTGCTGTTGACCTGGACCTGAGTGCATTGTTTCATTTCTGTGTATTTTTTATACTGAAATGACAAATAAATTTGATTCTATTCTATTCTATTTAGTCCACGTCTTGTAAAATAAGTCCACAAAGCTGCACTTTCAATATTCATTACATTTTTAAACTGGTACTTTAAGTAGATATGATATTTTTACTTTTACTTGAGTATTTTCTTGCTCTGGTATCTGTATTTTTACTTAAAGCTTCTATATTACATAACATTTGACTCATTTGAGCTTTAAACCATGTTCTAATGTTGTTTCCTTGTCAAAAACAGACCTGGAGTTGTGTTTTGTTTCATTCACATGTTTGAATAATCCTTTATTATTAGTTTGTCGACATTACGTTCAAATCCAGGCTCAAAACTGTTCTGTTTATCTGTGCATATGACTGAAAGATTTTCATTCCACACTCTTCTTCTCTCTAATTTAATGTGTCTCTCTCTTTTTAATTTTATGATGATTAATGTTTTGATTTGTTTTAATGTATTTCTTATTCTGCAAGAAGTTGTGCTTTAAAAATAAACTCGCCTTGCCTACATCTCCAGAGCTCAAAATGATCTATTCCACCTTGTGAAGTGGTGGTTTTCAAGTTAATAGTTCCCTTTTTTTGCCTTTTATTTAGTGGAGATAAGTAATTCCAGAGCTGAAATCATCCAAATGATTCTAGTGAAGATGTGTGGAGTTTAAAAACACAGTAGAGCACTTGATGTTTTCTGTTTGAGAGAAGAACTCATCCTAAATACGCAGAGTTTGTGTGTTAAACATGTGAAAATGTGTGAATGAAACAAAATTAGGGTGACTTGATTTTCTAAATAAAAAACTGGGACACTCCCGGTTTGTGGTCGGTAATAATAAAATTGTGAAACGAGTAAACAAACGAGCAAGTAATTAAGAACAATTGTTCTGCACTCGGCCCATTCATGACGAACATGTGAGTCACTGTAGTCACATTTTCTTTGTGTTTTGGTCGTTTTTAAGCAGCTTTTCTGTATTTTAACTAAACAAATGACTGTGTATGTCTCTCTTTACTGTTGGCAGGGATCAAGTTGGTTAAAAATAGGGACACTAGGGATATTTCTTGTAGCCTGACCTCGCAGCGTTAGAATTCATTTGCTCGACAGTAGGCAGGTACTTTTTTATTTAACCCATCGCTGCTATTTGGTCGCACTGTTGGGCAAGTTATTTTAAAACTGTAATGTGTTATTTATGACTTGTTACTGTCATTTCAGAGTAATTCATTACATTACAATATTACTGAGTTTAAAATGTAAGACATTACTTTACTATTGCAGCACTTTTAAGTTAATCTCACCAAAATAACTGCGAAGATGCTGAACTTTTGCGCCGTATATGGACTGAACCAGGACAAATACAGGACTAAAACAGGATTAAACAGAACTGAACCAGGACTGAATCAGGACTAAACTAGGTCTAAACCAGGACTGAACTGAGGACTAAACCAGGATTATACTAGGTCTAAACCAGGACTAATCTAGGACTAAACTAGAGCTGAACCAGGTCTAAACCAGAATTGAACCAGGACTAAACCAGGTTTAAATCAAAACTAAACCAGGATCAAACCAGGACCAAACAGGGACTAATCTTAGACTAGAACATGGAAGTGCTTCTCTGGCGTCAGCTGCAGTTTGCCCCGTGGTGCGTGGAGTTCTGCGTCGGTCCTTTCACTCGCGGTCACCTCACAGTCTACACGGGCGCGTCTCCGGCGTTTCACCGCTGCTGATATCACAGTGATTTTAGTGAATTTGTATGAAGAAAAACAAAAACACCCACCACTTCAATCCAGGTTAAAAACGCATTGTAACACACTTTACTGTAAAATATTACAATTTTTTACCTGTATTACAACAAAAAGCAACGCATTACAGTAATTCGTTACTTTTATAACACGTTACTCCCAACACTGTTTGGTCGTGACGACGGATGGACATTCGATGAAATTTTCTTAATCGATCGTCGGAAGAAGTAACGATCGATTATCAATTAATCATTAACGTTTTTATATTAAAATGATCATCATTATTATTACTATCTGCACTACTAATCCGCATAAATAAATTCAACTTTACGACATATAAACCGTAACGACTCTAGAGCCACATCAGCCCGTTTGACATTATAATGTGTTTAATTCAGTTTTGTTCAACTCTCACAGAAACTAAACTTAAAACCACATCACTAATTTGCATAAAGATAAAACTACAGCTCTTGTGTCGCTGATGCGGTTCAACTTCTGTCAGATTAAAAGACATGACTCAGGTGAATACAGGTTAGTGTGAACATATTTGCGTTTGTCAAAACCAGTACACCGTACGGGGGGAGGGAGGTGGGGACTCGTCATCGACATTGCGCGACTCTCACCTGGTAAAACTTTTTCCCACTGGACACAGAAACATATGTGCTGCTTTATACACTGTGCACATGGACTCACACTTGTCCTGACGGGAATGGAAAGCGTGGAAATTTTTTGTACAAATCATCGTTAAATACGCATTTGCGCTTCGGCACGTCTACTCGCTCCTTCTGAGTGCAGAGAGCTACATGTACGCACCCCGTTTGGTCACGCTACGCACAGCAACCTACATTCAGTTTGTCGATTAAAATGAACGTAATCGATGAAATTCTTAATGATCAATTATCGATTAATCGACTAATCATGCCCATCCCTAGTCGTGACGTATGTAATACGCCGGAACACTCAGTGGTGTCCAAGTAATTGCCGGCACAACAGCAAACAAAGCAGAGAGTGAACATGTCTCTCAATGATCGTTGTCGTTTCTGCGAGGTGAACTGCAATAAAAAATGCAAAGTTTGTATTTGACAAAAGAAGTCCAAAGTAGGAAGGCGTATGCAGTCTGCTATCACAGCTCGGGTTGGCTCAGTTCACTGATTGGTCGGTGTGCGGTCCATAACTTCTGGGGTTCTTGCAAACCGTCTAGTGTATTCTGATTCCTGATCTAATCACTGGAGAGAAATGAAATTGAACGGAGGCACTAAGTGGCACCAGCCTGGCTACATTTCTTGTATAAAACTGGTTTTGTATAAATCTGCTGGGACAGGGGACACTGGGCTCAAAACTGTGACTGTCCCGGATAAACAGGGACGTCTGGTCACACTGAAAACACAACTCCAGGTCTGTTTGTGATGAGAAAACATTTAACATAGATCAGAAAATAGTGGGATACTGACTCTTTAAGCAACAATTGAGTTCTTCTGTAACCTCCATTTCTAGCTGGTTTCACTCTTTGTATTCATCTTCTTTCTTTGTTTTAACTCTCTAGTGTCACCATCAGTTAAAGCTCGTGTTGGTCCCTGTAAACGCCCGGGGCCCATTTTCTTTCTCCCTCAGGTAAAACACGTCACACCTCACATTAACACAGCGGCCCGTTTGTCAAACAAGTTTCTCATCCTTTTCAAAGACGAGGCGTAAAGTGAAAATCTGCTTTATTTGGTCCTGGTTTAGACCTGGTTTTGGTCCTGGTTTTAGTGCTAGTTTAGTCCTGGTTTAGACCTGGTTTAGTCCTGGTTTTAGTCCTGCATTTAGACCTGGTTTAGTCCTGGTTTAGACCTGGTTTAGTCCTGGTTTAGTCCTGGTTTACACCTGGTTTAGTCCTGGTTTAGTCCTAGTTTTAGTCCTGGTTTAAGTCCTGCTTTTAGACCTGGTTTAGTCCTGGTTTACACCTGGTTTAGACCTGGTTTAGTCCTGCTTTTAGTCCTACTTTTAATCCTGGTTTAGTCCTGATTTAGTCCTGGTTTTGGTCCTGGTTTTGGTCCTGGTTTTAGTCCTAGTTTAATCCTGGTTTAATCCTAGTTTTAGTCCTGGTTTAGTCCTGGTTTAGTCCTGGTTTAATCCTGGTTTTAGTCCTAGTTTTAGTCCTGGTTTTAGTCCTGGTTTAGTCCTGGTTTTAGTCCTGGTTTTGGTCCTGGTTTAGTCCTGGTTTTAGTCCTGGTTTAATCCTGGTTTTAGTCCTAGTTTAGTCCTGGTTTAGACCTGGTTTAGACCTGGTTTAAACCTGGTTTAGACCTGGTTTAGACCTGGTTCAGTCCTGGTTTAGACCTGGTTTAGACCTGGTTTTAGTCCTGGTTTAATCCTGGTTTTAGTCCTAGTTTAGTCCTGTTTTAGACCTGTTTTAGACCTGGTTTAGTCCTGGTTGTAGTCCTGCTTTTAATCCTGGTTTAGACCTGGTTTAGACTTGGTTTAGTCCTGGTTTAGACTTGGTTTAGTCCTGTTACAGTCCTGTTTTAATCCTGGTTTAGTCCTGGTTTAATTCTGGTTCAGACGTGGTTCAGTCCTGGAAACAGCCAATCTGTTGTTTTTTTTTTTGTTTCTTTTTTTTTGGTTTTATTTTGAAAAACCAATGAACAAATGACACCCAGATTCTCACCCGGGGGCCTTTTCTTCCTCCCTCAGGTAAAACACGTCACACCTCACACTCACACCTCGGCCCGTTTGTCAAACCAGTTTCTCGTCCCTTTTCAAAGACGAGGCGTAAAGTGAAAACGCGTCTTATCTATCGCGCCGCTGTTGGCACGTCCCGTCTATCTCGTCTCCGTTCAAACGCCGCCTGACGACTCCTCTGTGTGCGTCTCCCGCGGGTGCTGAGCCAGGCCAGGCTTCATTTCCATCCAATCGCCCTCAGCTGCAGCCTATTTTTAACCCGGCCCCTATCTAATTACACGCTAATATCATGTTTACAGAGCAGCCGTTTAACGCACTGTGCTGCATGACGTGACATAATATCATATCATGTCATATAAAAAAAACTGTTAGAGAAACTTTATTGATCCGCGAGAGAAATTATTTGGACACAGCAGCTCAAAGCGAATTATAACAACAAAGAGAAATGGTTTAATAAATTCTAAATAAATGAGAGATGGCTGTAAAATAAGGCAGGATTATTATACACTTGTTTTTGTGCAGTTGTAGGGAGTATTATCTGTTGGTAGGGAGTATTATCTGTTACATAAGGGTGAGTTGTTGTACAGTTGTAGGGAGTATTATTTGTTGTAGGGAGTATTATCTGTTACAAAAGAATAAGTTGTTGTACACTTGTAGGGAGTATTATCTGTTACATAAGAATGAGTTGTTGTACAGTTGTAGGGAGTATTATCTGTTACATAAGAATGAGTTGTTGTACAGTTGTAGGGAGTATTATTAGTTGTAGGGAGTATTATCTATTCAATTCAATTCAAATTTATTTATATAGCACATTTAAAACAACTTCAGTTGACCAAAGTGCTTCACATACAAGTCAACAGCAACATCATAGAAGAAACAGTTACATATACAAATATACAGAAAACATGTTAAAACTACCAAGATAACCTGACTAGCTCGTACTAAATGCCAGGGAGAAGAGGTGAGTTTTCAGTCTTGTCTTATCTGTTACAAAAGAATAAGTTGTTGTACACTTGTAGGGAGTATTATCTGTTACATAAGAATGAGTTGTTGTACAGTTGTAGGGAGTATTAGTTGTTGTAGTATTATTTGTTACATAAGGGTGAGTTGTTGTACACTTGTAGGGAGTATTATTTGTTGTAGTATTATTTGTTACATAAGGGTGAGTTGTTGTGTAGTTGTCGGGAGTATTATTTGTTGTAGGGAGTATTATCTGTTTCATAAGGGTGAGTTGTTGTACAGTTGTAGGGAGTATTATCTGGGTGAGTTGCTGTACTATTGTAGGGAGTAGTATTTGTTGTAGGGAGTATTATCTGTTACAAAAGAATGAGTTGTTGTACACTTGTAGGGAGTATTATTTGTTGTAGTATTATTTGTTACATAAGGGTGAGTTGTTGTGTAGTTGTAGGGAGTATTATTTGTTGTAGGGAGTATTATCTATTTCATAAGGGTGAGTTGTTGTACAGTTGTAGGGAGTATTATCTGTTACATAAGGGTGAGCTGTTGTATAGTTGTAGGGAGTATTATCTGGGTGAGTTGTTGTACTGTTGTAGGGAGTATTATCTGGGTGAGTTGTTGTACTGTTGTAGGGAGTATTATCTGTTACATAAGGGTGAGTTGTACAGTTGTAGGGAGTATTATCTGTTGTAGTATTATTTGTTGCTTAAGAGTGAGTTGTTGTGTAGTTGTAGGGAGTATTATCTGGGTGAGTTGTTATACTGTTGTAGGGAGTATTATTAGTTGTAAGGAGTATTATGTGTTTCATAAGGATTAGTTTGTTGTGTAGTTTGTAAGGAGTATTATCTGGGTGAGTTGTTGTGCAGTTGTAGGGAGTATTATCTGTTACATAAGGATTAGTTGTTGTACAGTTGTAGGGAGTATTATCTGTTTCATAAGGGTGAGTTGTTGTACAGTTGTAGGGAGTATTATCTGGGTGAGTTGCTGTACTATTGTAGGGAGTAGTATTTGTTGTAGGGAGTATTATCTGTTACAAAAGAATGAGTTGTTGTACACTTGTAGGGAGTATTATTTGTTGTAGTATTATTTGTTACATAAGGGTGAGTTGTTGTGTAGTTGTAGGGAGTATTATTTGTTACATAAGGGTGAGTTGTACAGTTGTAGGGAGTATTATCTGTTGTAGTATTATTTGTTGCTTAAGAGTGAGTTGTTGTGTAGTTGTAGGGAGTATTATCTGGGTGAGTTGTTATACTGTTGTAGGGAGTATTATTTGTTGTAAGGAGTATTATGTGTTTCATAAGGATTAGTTGTTGTGTAGTTGTAGGGAGTATTATCTGGGTGAGTTGTTGTGCAGTTGTAGGGAGTATTATCTGTTACATAAGGATTAGTTGTTGTACAGTTGTAGGGAGTATTATCTGTTTCATAAGGGTGAGTTGTTGTACAGTTGTAGGGAGTATTATCTGGGTGAGTTGCTGTACTGTTGTAGGGAGTATTATCTGTTACATAAGGGTGAGTTGTACAGTTTGTAGGGAGTATTATCTGTTTATTATTATTTGTTGCTTAAGAGTGAGTTGTTGTGTAGTTGTAGGGAGTATTATCTGGGTGAGTTGTTATACTGTTGTAGGGAGTATTATTTGTTGTAAGGAGTATTATGTGTTTCATAAGGATTAGTTGTTGTGTAGTTGTAGGGAGTATTATCTGGGTGAGTTGTTGTGCAGTTGTAGGGAGTATTATCTGTTACATAAGGATTAGTTGTTGTACAGTTGTAGGGAGTATTATCTGTTTCATAAGGGTGAGTTGTTGTACAGTTGTAGGAGTATTTATCTGGGTGAGTTGCTGTACTATTGTAGGGAGTAGTATTTGTTGTAGGGAGTATTATCTGTTACAAAAGAATGAGTTGTTGTACACTTGTAGGAGTATTATTTTGTAGTATTATTTGTTACATAAGGGTGAGTTGTTGTGTAGTTGTAGGGAGTATTATTTGTTGTAGGGAGTATTATCTATTTCATAAGGGTGAGTTGTTGTACAGTTGTAGGGAGTATTATCTGTTACATAAGGGTGAGCTGTTGTATAGTTGTAGGGAGTATTATCTGGGTGAGTTGTTGTACTGTTGTAGGGAGTATTATCTGGGTGAGTTGTTGTACTGTTGTAGGGAGTATTATCTGTTACATAAGGGTGAGTTGTACAGTTGTAGGGAGTATTATCTGTTGTAGTATTATTTGTTGCTTAAGAGTGAGTTGTTGTGTAGTTGTAGGGAGTATTATCTGGGTGAGTTGTTATACTGTTGTAGGGAGTATTATTTGTTGTAAGGAGTATTATGTGTTTCATAAGGATTAGTTGTTGTGTAGTTGTAGGGAGTATTATCTGGGTGAGTTGTTGTGCAGTTGTAGGGAGTATTATCTGTTACATAAGGATTAGTTGTTGTACAGTTGTAGGGAGTATTATTTGTTGTAGGGAGTATTATCTGTTACAAAAGAATAAGTTGTTGTACAGTTGTAGGGAGTATTATCTGTTACATAAGAATGAGTTGTTATACAGTTGTAGGGAGTATCTGTTACATAAGATTGACAGTTGTACAGTGAGTGTTGTACAGTTGTAGGGAGTATTATCTGTTGTAGTATTATTTGTTACATAAGGGTGAGTTGTTGTGTAGTTGTCGGGAGTATTATTTGTTGTAGGGAGTATTATCTGTTACAAAAGAATAAGTTGTTGTACACTTGTAGGGAGTATTATCTGTTACATAAAAATGAGTTGTTGTACAGTTGTAGGGAGTATTATCTGTTACATAAGAATGAGTTGTTGTACAGTTGTAGGGAGTATTATCTGTTGTAGTATTATTTGTTTCATAAGGGTGAGTTGTTGTACACTTGTAGGGAGTATTATCTGTTACATAAGGGTGAGCTGTTGTATAGTTGTAGGGAGTATTATCTGGGTGAGTTGTTGTACTGTTGTAGGGAGTATTATCTGTTACATAAGGGTGAGTTGTACAGTTGTAGGGAGTATTATCTGTTGTAGTATTATTTGTCGCTTAAGAGTGAGTTGTTGTGTAGTTGTAGGGAGTATTATCTGGGTGAGTTGTTATACTGTTGTAGGGAGTATTATTTGTTGTAAAGAGTATTATGTGTTTCATAAGGATTAGTTGTTGTATAGTTGTAGGGAGTATTATCTGGGTGAGTTGTTGTGCAGTTGTAGGGAGTATTATCTGTAACATAAGGGTGAGTTTTTGTACAGTTGTAGGGAGTATTATCTGTAACATAAGGGTGAGTTGTTGCACACTTGTAGGGAGTATTATCTGTAACATAAGGGTGAGTTGTTGCACACTTGTAGGGAGTATTATCTGTAACATAAGGGTGAGTTTTTGTACACTTGTAGGGAGTATTATCTGTTACATAAGGGTGAGTTTTTCATTGTAGGGAGTATTATCTGTACAACTTGTTGCACACTTGTAGGGAGTATTATCTGTAACATAAGGGTGAGTTGTTGCACACTTGTAGGGAGTATTATCTGTTACATAAGGGTGAGTTGTTGTAAGTTTTAGGGAGTATTATTTGTCGTAGGGAGTATTATCTGTTACAATAGTATGAGTTGTACAGCCGTAGGGAGTATTATTTGTTGTAGGGAGTATTATTTGTTAAATAATCACTCCCCCTTCAGAGCACAGACACCGGAGAACTGGGTGAAGTAGACTTGTTCGGACGGTTACGGGGGTTCGAATAGGGCCCAGGAGAGATCACTAGATTACTCAAACATGCATGGATGACATAAAAACTCTTCAGGCATGTTTTTATGAGTGAACGGTGTTATAATATGGCAGAAAGCTCGAATAAAAAGTCTATTTTGCATAATAGTCCGTCTTTAAACTTCAGATTCAGAATATTTGTATAATAATTGGGCTGTGATTTCCCCGAGGCTCCATCGCGCTGATAGACTTTCACCTTTAAGCTGATGGGAGGCGGCGCTCTGTGGCCTGGTGTTTCCCTGCTGACATTTCTTCACTTTATTTAGAAACTCTTGTGGACTCAGCAGCAGCGTAAAAAAAAAAAAAAAAAAAAAAGAAAAAAACTTGTGCATGTCCTGCTCAGTTGGACTTGAGTCAAAAGCGCTGAGTCACCCTTTCTGCTGCCAATAAGTAACTTTAACAATAACAGTGTTCTGTAAAGTACCAGCGCCTCACACAACTCACAGCGCTAGAGGGTGTTTGTGATCTGTTTAGACCTGGGCTAGACCTGGTTTAGACCTGGGCTAGACCTGGTTTAGACCTGGGCTAGACCTGGTTTTAATATGGGTTATATCTGGGTTAGACCTGGTTTACACCTAATTTAGACCTGGGTTAGACCTGGTTTAGACCTTGGTTAGACCTGCTTTACACCTGGTTTAGACCTGTTTTAGACCCTGTTTTAGACCTGATTTTGATCTGGGTTAGACCTGGTTTAGACCTGGATTGTCCTGGTTTAGATCTGGTTTAGATCTGGTTTAGACCTGTTTTAGACCAGGGTTAGACCTGGGTTAGACCTGGTTTAGACCTGATTTAGACCTGGTTTAGATCTGGTTTAGTCTGGTTTAGACCTGCTTTAGACCTGGTTTAGATCTGGTTTAGACCTGGTTTAGTCCTGGTTTAGACCTGGTTTAGACCTTGGTTAGACCTGCTTTACACCTGGTTTAGACCTGGTTTAGACCTGTTTTAGACCCTGTTTTAGACCTGATTTTGATCTGGATTAGACCTGGTTTAGACCTGCATTGTCCTGGTTTAGACCTGGTTTAGATCTGGCTTAGACCTGTTTTAGACCTGGTTTAGATCTGGTTTAGACCTGGTTTAGACCCTGGTTTAGACCTGTTTTAGACCAGGGTTAGACCTGGGTTAGACCTGGTTTAGACCTGATTTAGACCTGGTTTAGATCTGGTTTAGTCCTGGTTTAGACCTGGTTTAGACCTAGTTTTAATCTGGTTTAGACCAGGGTTAGACCTGCTTTAGACTTGGTAAAAACCTGGTTTAGACCTGGTTTAGACCTGGTTTAGACCTGGTTTAGTCCTGGTTTAGTCCTGGTTTAGACCTGGTTTTAAACCTGTTTTAGATCTACTTTAGACCTGGTTTTAGTCCTGGTTTCATCCTGGTTTAGATCTAGTTTAGACCTGGTTTTAGACCTGTTTTAGACCTAGTTTAGACCTGGTTTTAGACCTGTTTTAGATCTAGTTTAGACCTGGTTTGATCTGGTTTAGATCTGGGTTAGACCTGATTTAGACCTGGATTAAACCGTGTAAAAACCTGGGTTAGATCTGTGTTTAGACCTGGTTTAGACTTGGGTTAGATCTGGTTTAGATCTGGGCTGGACCTGGTTTAGAGCTCCACTGTGTTTTTAAACTCCATACACCTTCACTAGAATCAATCATCATCACTTTTACTTCACTACATTCAGTTCAGTTTGAGACCTGCTGAGGAAACTAAAAGTTTATTTTTAACACATTTATAATCTGAGCAAACAAGAAAATACAGATAAAAACAGTTAGGGAAAAAAAACTATAAATTAAATTGTTCCTTTTAAACAAAATTCAGCACAAATCTTTATCAAAATCACTAAATTTGCTGCTTTATTCAGACTTCAAAATGGGCACGAAATACTTTTTTTTCGTGTGATTCTTTAACTTTTACATGGGCATTTATCTGCTCTGGTGTCTGTAATTTAACTTAAAGGTGCATTGCGTAACTTTTCTGATGGATACACGATTGCTCTGCCTGGAATGTCCCGCAGTATGGCATTAAACAACTCCACCTTACATTTATTTACATACAATGACTCAATCACAGGTGGTTTTAAAGCTCAAAAATAAGTAGAAAAGCAGGATTTTGACTGTGAGCGGGGTCGCCTCAACGCAGACCTGACCCGTAACTCGGTCTGGTTTTGGTCTCCATGGAGATAGAAAGGTTTAAAGCCATACTGCGGAACATTCCAGACAAAGCAGTAATGTAAAAAAAAAAAAGCATTTGACGGACGCTCGACCAAAAAAGTTACACAACAAAACAAAAAAAGTAATTCTTCCTTCGCTGTTGATTTGACGATTTTTTTGGTTTTACTGCAGGATCGTGGTGAGGGCCAAAGTTTGCCCACTTCAGCTCCTCGAAACGTAAAAAGGTGGGACTCTGTTGCCGTGAAACATGCGAGGAAGGAAGCGCACGCTGGTTCATTTAAAACCTGGCGAAGGACAAAGCAGTCACGTACCCAGAACAGCGCAGAGAACCAGGCGTCTCTTTTTCTTTCTCTCTTCTTTTTTTTTTTTTTTTTCCTCTCCCCGTTGAAGACAATGTGGTAATTAGGTGCGTTTGGAGATAATGGCAGCTGTGGGCGCGTCTCAGCCGGGTGGGACAGAGCGTGTTATTATGCGCGCTGGAGATTCAGGGGATAAAGCTGCTCCCTCAGCACTTTGGAGCGGGACATCAGAGCAGTCCTCCAGAGATAAGCACCAAAAAAAAAAAGAACTTACCTCCGAAAAAAAAAGCAAGAGGCAGGATTTGATGAGTTTTAGGTTTAGATTGAGGTTGCTGGTTTGATTCCCGAGATCAGAATTGTAAACAGGTGTGTCTTTGGAGCGAATATGTTTATGTTTTAGCACAAGTAGAATAGTTTTCAACAGCTGTTCATTTAAAAATATAAACTACACGCATAAAAACAGATGTGACCCGGGTGATTTTCAGGGTTCTCTGCGCCTCTGCTTTATTACTTGCGGCATGAAATATCGCGGTACATAGTCGGGACGGGCATTCCATGAAATTTTCTTAACCCGATCGTCGGAAGAATTAACGATCGATTATCGATAATCATTAACGTTTTTATATTAAAATGATCATCATTATTATTACTATCTGCACTACTAATCTGCATAAATAAATTCAACTTTACGACATATAAACATAAACACTCTAGAGTCACATCAGCCCGTTTGACATTATAATGTGTTTAATTCAGTTTTGCGCAACTCTCACAGAAAATGAAACTTAAAACCGATGACTAAGGCTACGTTCAGACTGCAGGGCTTAACGCTCAATTCCGATTTTTTTGTGAAATCCGATGTTTTTGCGAGGTCGTTCACATTTCCAATTAAATGCGGACTTGTATGTGACTCCAGTGTGAACGTTAAACGGCCCGAAAGTGTCCCGCATGTCACTGGAGACACGATGACGTCAACCGCAGCGAGCGTCTCTGTGTTTACGGAAGTTGTCCAAACATGGACGCGAGCATTGAGCACCTGGAGATTTTAAAGTTCCTCTCGTACCGGAGCCAGAACATGAACAACTTACTTGTTTTTAAGGAGGAGATTGAGAAGGAGAAGGACGAGGTTTTTGGTTGTTTTGTGGACAGCGGCAGCGACGTCCGTTGAAATGAACGTGTGGATGTGGAGACGGAGCCAAGAGTGGTGAGTGGTGATGTGCTTCACTTCAGTGACACGGAGTTCATTAACAATTTTCACCTACTTCAGCGCAGAATAGTGACGTTTGTGGCTTGTTGATAACGTGTAGGTCGGATGAATGCGCTTTGGCCGTTCAGACTGAAGTCACATGTCAAAAGATCAGATATGTATCAGTTTCAGGAGCACATATCCAAGTGTCCTGGGTCACATTTGAAAAAATCTGATCTGTGTTGTTCAGACTGTCATTAAAAGATCAGATACAGGTCACATAGGGGCAAAAACATTGGATTTGGGTCACTTCAGGCTGCAGTTCAAACGTAGCCTAAGTGATGTTGAAGATGTGATTAGAGACCCGTCCCCCATGGAAATCTTTGGCAGGTTGTGAAGACGCCGCTGCCGAATCCACGGTTTTATCACATGCCCATTGTCGGTAACTACACCAGAAGTCGCCATCCTCATGTTTCCAAACGTTTTCTGGTCAGCGTGAACAGAGTCTATTGTGTTGTTGTCGTTTTCTCTGACAATGGCAAATCTTGAATCAGAGGAAGCTCCTAAATGCAGCGCTGGAAATAGAGTTGAGTTTATTGTTTATTGTTGTTTTCCAGTGGGAAACATTATTTTAAGTTATAAAATGTGCAAAGCAAAAACACAGAATTCAAGCCACAATGTGTTCTTAAACTACAGTTAGGTTGCTGGTTTGATTCTCATACTATAATACGTTTACAGTGAATAATAATGAGGACTAAAACAGTTTTAAACCAGGACTCACCCAAGACTTATATAAATATAAAAAAAACAACATTAAAACACTGGCTTCCCTTTGTAATACCAAGCACTGTTATTTACTTGCTATTTTTTTGACTAACCTTTATAAATTGTACATCTCAGAGTAATTTTCATGCTTTTACTACTTGAGAATTAACCAATAGTAAAAAATGTGGGGACAAATGTGTCAAACTCAAATTCACAGAGGCCAAAATTAAAAACTGGGACTAAGTCGTGGGCCAAACTAAATATTTATTCAAAAATTTCAACAACATCAGTATATTTTCTCTTCTTTCGAGATATGTAACGCTAAACTTTTTCTTATTAAAATAAATGTTTAATAATAGTTTTGTTTAAAGGTTGTATAGAGGATTTTCCAAGGAACGAGAAATCCAGCGACTGTTTTGGTCCTTTTTCAAATGTTGCGCATGCGTGAAACCACCCCCCCCCCTACAGCTCCTACGTAGAAACACCTCCTCCGCCTCCTCCTTACGCCAGAAACAGGTTTGTTTACAGCCGGTGCACATGACTTGTAAACAACTAACTACAGTGTTGGTTAGGCAAGACGGAGAAGTGAGGAGCGAGGGAAGGGGGTGCACGGACATTTCGTGCACGGAGAAGAGGTGAGGAGCAGGGGGAAGAGCGGAACGGGGAGCGAAGAGAGGAGAGAGGAGCGGTGCGCGGAGTTTCCATGAGGAGCAGGGGGAAGAGTGGATCGGGCAGCGGGGACAGGAGCAGGAAAGGGTGCAGAGAAGAGTGCGCGGAGATTCCGTGCGAATGAACTAGTTACAACACGCAGCAGCAAGCGGACTCTTTCTTTGCCTTGAAAATTAAGTTTTCAGACATAGGATCGCTTTCGTGTCCTGAAAAACGTTTGTCTCGCTCTTGGAAATAAAGTAAGTTTTCATAATAAGCAGAAGTTTCCTGTCCAGGAGTAATTTGTGGACCAGTGCGTCAGTCTTTAGACCCTGCGTCTGCTTCAGTTGCGCCATCGCTGGAATGAATCTCCAAGAATCACCTTAGTTTGGCTTCGCTGCTTTTCCCCTTGTCTTCTTCTTTCAGCGACCTCAAAAACGGACTTTCTTTTGCGGCGAACTGCTCCTGGATTCTTGTCGCCATTGCAACAAACTTTGTGCGAACTGCGAGGAAGATATAGGTCAAAAAAAGCCGCTAAGAACTGTTGCGTTGGTGGGAGTAAAACAGCGTCTTGCGTCTGTGGACTGCGTGACAGTCGTACGTAAACCACGTAACGGCAAGCGCAGGCAAGTCAGTTACGCTAGAAACGTAGGGAGATTGATTGACAGCCTGTCAGCTCACAGATAACGAGGCAGTGTCGTTATCTATTGGCAAATGTTTAGCCCCACCACGTCCAGAGTTGATGAATTTTTATTCTCTTTTTTTGGTCATCATAATTACAAGGCTACTGCACCTCTATAATCTATCATTGACAACTTGAATCAAAATAAATCCTCCATACAACCTTTAAGCATTGAATCCAGAAAAAGCTGAACATAAAATAATAACAACATTTTAAATAAATAATGTCTCTATAGTCTATGTGTAGCCGGCAGACAGCTCTAATAAATGTCTGATATGATCTCGTGAGCCAAATATAATTATATCATGGGCCAAAGTCCTGAGTCTGACATGTCTGTTACATAATTACATTTTGTCACTTGTAGTACATCTCTGTTTCTTGCACTACTCCTTCAGATATGATTTAGTTTATCTCATGTCTATCCTTTGAAAATACTAAACTGTGTGCATTATTAAAAATGATTTGCCCTTAAACTTACAGAAACTTCAAAATAGACAGTGTTGGGAAGTTTACTTTTAAAATGTATTCCCCTACAGATTACAGATTACATCCCCCAAAATGTAGTTTGTAACGGAATCCATGAAGTTACTTAAAGTGAGTAACGTAATCTGATTACTTTGGATTACTTGATATTGTCTTGCTTTTTAAAACTACATGAATGTAACAAACACATCCTGAAAATTCATGTTTGTTTTCTTCAAATTGTCTGTTGAGCCCAAGTCTCCATGAACAGACTTTTGTTTTACTGTAGAGAAGAAAAGACGAGGATCTTAAGGTTGTATAGAGGATTTTCCAAGAACGAGAAATCAGCGACTGTTTGTCCTTTTTCAAATGTTGCGCATGCGTGAAACCACCCCCCTCCCCTACAGCTCCCTACGTAGAAACGCCTTCTCCCGCCTCCTCTTTACGCCAGAAACAGGTTTGTTTACAGCCGGTGCTGCACATGACTTGTAAACAACTAACTACAGTGTTGATTAGGCAAGACGGAGAAGTGAGGAGCGGGGGGAGCGGGTGCGCGGACATTTCGTGCGCGGACGAGAAGTGAGGAGCAGGGAGAAGAGCGGAGCAGGAGAGAGGGAGAGGAGAGAGGAGGAGAGAGGAGGGAGCGGTGCGCGGAGATTCCGTGCCCGGAGAAGTGAGGAGCAGGGGAAAGAGCGGATCGGGCAGCGGGACAGGAAAGGGGTGCAGAGAAGGTTGCGCGGAGATTCGTGCGAATGAACTAGCTACAAACACGCAGCAGCAAGCGGACTCTTTCTTTGCCTTGAAAATTACGTTTTCAGACATAGGATATCGCTTTCGTGTCCTGAAAAACGTTTGTCTAGCTCTTGGAAATAAAGTACGTTTTCATAATAAGCAGAAGTGACCTGTCCAGGAGTAATTTGGCGACCAATGCGTCAGTCTTTAGACCCTGCGTCTGCTTCAGTCGCGCCCTCGCTGGAATGAATCTTCAAGAATGACCTTAGTTTAGCTTCGCTGCTTTTCCCCTTGTCTTCTTCTTTCAGCGACCTCAAAAACGGACTTTCTTTTGCGGCTAACTGCTCCTGGATTCTTGTCGCCATTGCAACAACAACTTTGTGCTAACTGCGAGGAAGATATAGGTCAAAAAAAAGCCGCTAAGAACTGTTGCGTTGGTGAGTAAACAGCGTCTGTGCGGCTTGCGTCTGCGTGACAGGCGTACGTAAACCACGTACCGGCGGCGCGCAGGCAAGTCAGTTACGCTAGAAACGTAGGGAGATTGATTGACAGCCTGTCAGCTAACAGATAACGAGGCAGTGTCGTTATCTATTGGCAAATGTTTAGCTGGCCCCACCACGTCCAGAAGTTGATGAATTTTTATTCTCTTTTTTTTGGTCATCATAATTACAAGGCTACTGCACCTCTATAATGCTATCATTGACAACTTTGAAACAAAAAACAAACAAAAAAAAATCCTCCATACAACCTTTAACATAAATTAAGATTTAAGTTTTATCTGCTTAAGACAATAAAATAAAAAGATAAAAAGCCCAGACTTAATTATATTAAAAATATTATGATAGAGAAATGATTTTTATATGAGATCACCTTAAATTATGTCAGCTACTGTTAGTTCATAGTTTAAACCTGGTTAGTAGTCTTGGTTTAGTCCTGGTTTAGACCTGGTTTAGACCTGGTTTAGTTTTAGTTCCTGGTTTTAGTCCTGGTTTAGAGACCCGGTTTAGTCCTGGTTTAGTCCCTGGTTTAGCCCTGGTTTAGACCTGGTTTAGTCCTGGTTTAGACTGGTTTAGTTCTGGTTTAGTCCTGGTTTAGACCTGGTTTAGACCTGGTTTAGTCCTAGTTTTAATTTCTGGTTTTAGTCCTGGTTTAGGCCTGGTTTTAGTCCTGGTTTTAGTTCCTGGTTTTAGGTTTTAGACCTGGTTTTAGCCCAAAAATGTGAAAACAGGAAAATACCACTATGTAATCCATTTATTTCAACAAAGTAACTGTAATCCAATTACCACTCACTGAAAGAGTAACTGTAACTGAATACAGTTACTCATAAATTTGTACTCTGATTACATAACTCTGGTACATGTAATCTGTTACTCCCCAACACTGAAAATAGACATTATATTCTGAGTTAATCTATAACAGTTACTCTTATTTGAGTAGTTGTTTCTCTAAATATCTTCCTATTTTTACTTGGACGACTACTTTGTTCTTACACTTGAGCAATATTATTTTGAAATAACATAACATAATTTAAATAACAATACTCTTACTTTAGTCCAGTTTTTATGATTGTTTGAGGGACAGAAAATGGCTGCCACACTGTGTTCCGTCTGTCCCAGGGCAGAACGACATTAAACTCATCTGACATGGACCTGGTTCATTTTAGCTGTTTTAATTACACTCACTGGAGTAACAGATTACATGTACTGGAGTAATGTAATCAGAGTACAAATTATGAGTAACTGTATTCAGTTACAGTTACTGTTTCAGTGAGTGGTAATTGGATTACAGTTACTTTGTTGAAATAAATGGATTACATAGTGGTATTTTCCTGTTTTCACATTTTGGGCTAAACCAGGACTAAACCAGGTCTAAACCAGGTCTAAACCAGGACTAAACCAGGACTAAACCAGGTCTAAACCAGGACTAAACCAGGACTAAACCAGGACTAAACCAGGTCTAAACCAGGACTAAACCAGGTCTAAACCAGGTCTAAACCAGGTCTAAACCAGGTCTAAACCAGGACTAAACCAGGTCTAAACCAGGACTAAACCAGGACTAAAACCAGGTCTAAACCAGGACTAAACCAGGTCTAAACCAGGTCTAAACCAGGATTAAACCAGGACTAAACCAGGACTAAACCAGGTCTAAAACCAGGTCTAAACCAGGATTAAACCAGGACTAAACCAGGACTAAACCAGGTCTAAACCAGGTCTAAACCAGGATTAAACCAGGACTAAACCAGGACTAAACCAGGTCTACACCAAGACTAAACCAGGACTTAACAGGACCATGCTGTGTGGACGTGTCTCCTCGTCTTCTATCAATAATAACTTTAAATCGGTTAAGGAAAGACTCGGCTTTTTATTTTCTTTTATCAGACAAAACATCTTATGTGAAGATTTCCTCGTCTTTGCTTCTCTACAGCAAATCAAGTAATCCAAAGTATTCAGATTACGTTACTCACTTTAAGTAATTTAATGGATTACGATACAAACTACATTTTGGTGTATGTATCTGTAATCTGTAGGGGAAAACATTTTAAAAATCACCTTCCCAACACTGTCCAGAGTTGTGACCTGTAACTTGGCCTTTAGGCACTTCTGTTTGTCTCTGTGGAGATAAACAAGTTTAAATCGACTTTGCGGAGCTTTGAACCGTGTCATCGTAGTTTCCGTTGTCATTTTCCCGCTCAGAGTTGTATTTGGATTCGTGCATGTTTGAGTAATCTTTAATCGCTTATTTTAAAGACATCATTTTTCCAGTCAGAGCCGCCGGTACGCGCCCACCGTGACGTAGTTTATTTTCTTAATCGATGACACACGCAGGGTTCAGCAGTGTCACGAAGTAATTTTTGTGTAAATAAAAACAAATCTGCTGGTGTGACGTGCGGATATCCAGAGGAGGAGCTGACGACTTCACGGCTCTTTGTTGTGACGACGTTTACGTTAACACAAATGTCAGCGGTTACGGTCATTTTTACGGAAGCCGAGAGGGGTCGCAACAAACGCGAACGCCGCAACAAATACAAATACAAATGCGACAACACAACAAAAAGCCACAACAAACCAAAAAAGCCACAACGGAAATGATGATGGACTCTATTTGAATGCAAACGCCGCAACAAATACAAACGGCACAACACAAACGCAAATGCCGCAACACGTTAAAAAGCCACAACACGTTAAAAAGCCACAACACGTCAAAAAGCCACAACACGTCAAAAAGCCACAACACGTTAAAAAGCCACAACACGTTAAAAAGCCACAACACATCAAAAAGCCACAACACGTTAAAAAGCCACAACACGTTAAAAAGCCACAACACATCAAAAAGCCACAACACGTTAAAAAGCCACAACACGTTAAAAAGCCACAACACATTAAAAAGCCACAACACCTTAAAAAGCCACAACAGTTAAAAAGCCACAACACGTTAAAAAGCCACAACACGTTAAAAAGCCACAACACATTAAAAAGCCACAACACGTCAAAAAGCCACAACACGTTAAAAAGCCACAACACGTTAAAAAGCCACAACACGTTAAAAAGCCACAACACGTTAAAAAGCCACAACACGTTAAAAAGCCACAATACGTTAAAAAGCCACAACACGTTAAAAAGCCACAACACATTAAAAAGCCACAACACATTAAAAAGCCACAACACGTTAAAAAGCCACAACACATCAAAAAGCCACAACACGTTAAAAAGCCACAACACGTTAAAAAGCCACAACACGTTAAAAAGCCACAACACGTTAAAAAGCCACAACACGTTAAAAAGCCACAACACATCAAAAAGCCACAACACGTTAAAAAGCCACAACACGTTAAAAAGCCACAACACGTTAAAAAGCCACAACACATCAAAAAGCCACAACACGTTAAAAAGCACAACACATCAAAAAGCCACAACACGTTAAAAGCCACAAACACACACACGTTAAAAAGCCACAACACATCAAAAAGCCACAACACGTTAAAAAACCACAACACATTAAAAAGCCACAACACGTTAAAAAGCCACAACACATTAAAAAGCCACAACACATCAAAAAGCCACAACGGAAGTAACGGGCGGGACTCTATTTCCGACGGACCAATCAAGCGGCAAGTGAAGAAGAAGAACTACAACGTGAAACGAATAATGATAAAACAATAAATTACTTTTACTTATGTTTCCAACTTCTCCGTTCCTTTACTTTTCACATTGTAGTTCTTCTTCTTCTTCACTTGCCGCTTGATCGGTCCGTCGGAAAATAGAGTCCCCGCGGTCATTTCCGTTGTGGCTTTTTGTTGTGTTGTCGCATTTGTATTTGTTGCAGCGTTTGCGTTTGTTGTGACCCCTCTCGGCGTCCGTACATTTTAGATCAATATTGCGCTTTAAAATGCACAAATGAAAACACAATGATCCACTTGTGTCATTGGTTATAACTATGCAGCACAGTGGGTCGTCTTTCAGTGGAGCTGTTTTCACATTTTGGGCTTTATCCCTTTTATATCCCTTTATATCCCTATAATTCCACTCATTGCCGGACACTAAACCAGGTCCAAACCAGGTCTAAACCAGGTCCAAAACCAGGTCTAAACCAGGTCTAAAACCAGGTCTAAACCAGGTCTAAAACAGGTCTAAACCAGGTCTAAAACCAGGTCTAAACCAGGTCCAAACCAGGTCTAAAACCAGGTCTAACCCAGGTCTAAACCAGGTCTAAAACCAGGTCTAAAACCAGGTCTAAAACCAGGTCTAAACCAGGTCCAAACCAGGTCTAAAACCAGGTCTAAAACCAGGTCCAAACCAGGTCTAAACCAGGTCTAAACCAGGTCCAAACCAGGTCTAAACCCAGGTCTAAACCAGGTCTAAACCAGGTCTAAACAGGTCTAAACCAGGTCTAAACCAGGTCTAAACCAGGTCTAAACAGGTCTAAACCAGGTCTAAAACCAGGTCTAAACCAGGTCTAAACCAGGTCTAAAACCAGGTCTAAACCAGGTCTAAACCAGGTCTAAAACCAGGTCTAACCAGGTCCAGGTCTAAACCAGGTCTAAACCAGGTCTAAAACCAGGTCTAAACCAGGTCTAAACCAGGTCTAAACCAGGTCTAAACCCAGGTCTAAACCAGGTCTAAACCAGGTCTAAAACCAGGTCCAAACCAGGTCTAAACCCAGGTCTAAACCAGGTCCAAACCAGGTCTAAACCAGGTCTAAACCAGGTCCAAACCAGGTCTAAACCAGGACTAAACCAGGTCTAAACCAGGTCCAAAACCAGGTCTAAACCCAGGTCTAAAACCAGGTCTAAACCCAGGTCTAAAACCAGGTCTAAACCAGGTCTAAACCAGGTCTAAACCCAGGTCTAAACCAGGTCCAAACCAGGTCTAAACCCAGGTCTAAACCCAGGTCTAAACCAGGTCCAAAACCAGGTCTAAACCAGGTCTAAACCCAGGTCTAAACCCAGGTCTAAACCAGGTCTAAAACCAGGTCTAAAACCAGGTCTAAACCAGGTCTAAACCAGGTCTAAACCCAGGTCTAAACCCAGGTCCAAACCAGGTCTAAACCCAGGTCTAAAACCAGGTTTAAAACGAGGTCCAAACCAGATCTAAACCAGGACTAACCAGCACTGAACCAGGATTAAAACCAGGTCTAAACTATGTCTCAAACAGGATTTAACAGGACTAAATCCTGCCGCACGGACAGTGTCTCCTCGTCTTCTATCAATAATATTTTTAATACGGTTGAGGAAAGTCTGGGCTTTTTATTTTCTTTTAGCAGACAAAACATCTTATTTTACGATTTCCTCGTCTTTGCTTCTCTACAGCAAACCAAGTAATCCAAAGTATTCAGATTACGTTACTCACTTTAAGTAATTTAATGGATTACGTTACAAACTACATTTTGAGGTATGTAATCTGTAATCTGTAGGGGAATACATTTTAAAAGTCACCTTCACAACCCTCCCTACGCCACAACTGAACAAAGCCCAGAGTCACCGTGAACGTGACAAACAAAGTCCCACTGACCCATCACACTGTTGTGTTTCATTTAACCCTCTCCAGGCAGGTGTTGCAGATTTGCAACAGCTAAATTCCACTTACCTACTTACTCCACATCCATATTTTATGAGCTTTTTTTACTCAGGAGCCTTTTCTCCCATCCATGCTGATAAACGTGGGCGATGCAGACTGTGCAAGAATGACTACATGCAAACGGCCTGCCAGAAGTGCAAAATACTTTTTTTGTTTACAAAGGATAAAAAAGTCAGGATTGTATATTACTACCCCATATTATAATTTTCCCCAAATATCAGATTTTTCCTCATACTAAAAATTTATTTGAGCCTGAGAGGGTTAAAGTCCGGTGCGGTTTATTTGTGAAAAAAGTTCGAAAATAGACCATTTAATTGAGTGCGTTTTATAATCCAGTGCGCCTAATAGTGCAGAAAATACGGTAGTAGGTGACAGGCCCTCCCCCAGAAAATGTACATAGTGTAATCCACAAAAGTATTCCACCCTAACCCCACGCTCTTACAGTATTTATTTATTTGTATTTATTTATTTTGGTGAGGTTACTGTGCTGAGCTGTTGGGGCGATGGTTAGTCCAGCTCACAAACTTGTGGTTGTGGAGGAGGGGTGAGGGTGGAAAGTTGAGGGTGAAGGGGGTGAGGAGGAGGTGAGGAGGAGGGCGGTGAAGGGGTGAGGGGGTGAGGGGTTGCTGCTCGCTCTCTTCACCCATGGAGGTCCCAGGACGTCAGCTTTTACAGTCTGAGAAAACACGCTTTGTCCCACAGCATTCCTCAGCAGTCACACCGGAGCGCGTCCAAACCAGAGAGAGAGAGAGGGAACAGAGGTAAATATGAACCATACAAATAAGTGACCAGTTCAGTTTGTGCATATTGGACTAAAGGTGCAGTATGTAACTTTTCTGGTCATCCCCATGGAGATTATGTTGCCAGGAACGTCTTGTAGTAGCGTATTAAACTTATTTAATTCAATAGAGACGCTGACCATGCCTTAATCATGCCAAGTTACAAGTCAGATCTTTGGAGAGGAGGTAAAAATACTTGTAAGTGAATAAGTGTAAGATAAAGAAGTAGTTTAATATTGTTTAATGCAATATTCCAGACATAGATATTTTCTTTCTGCCAGGCTGGTGTCACAGAGTCCCTCCGATCAATTTCATTTCTCTCCAGCGACTAGGTCAGGAATCAGAATACACTAGACGGTTTGCAAGAATCCCAGGTAGGTAGATCGTGCACCGGCCAATCAGAGAAGAGCTGTGAAGCCATGACGTCAAACTCAAGCGTCTGACTGGGTCCTTTTTGTGGAACAGCACAACAGTAAACAAAGCGGTCGAGATGGATGTAGACGAAGACAGACATTCTGTGTTGGCAACGATTCCCGAGATCGAGGATTTAAAGCTGCAACAAAGAGAATGTTTGAATTTTATCAAGGAGAAAGACGTTATTGTCCTTCTTCCTGCAGGATTTGGCGCATACGCCACGACCAAATAGCAGCGACTGTCCATCCATCCATCCATTTTTTCCGCTTATCCGAGGCCGGGTCGCGGGGGCTCAGTCTAAGCAGGGACTCCCAGACTTCCTTCACCCCAGACACGTCCTCCAGCTCCTCCAGGGGGACCCGAGGTGTTCCCAGGCCAGCCCAGAGACATAGTCCCTCCAGTGTGTCCTGGGTCTTCCCTGGGGCCTCCTTCTGGTGGGACATGCCCAGAACACCTCCCGAGGGAGACGCCCAGGAGGCATCCGGAACAGATGCCCGAGCCTCAACTGGCTCCTGTCGACATGGAGGAGCAGCGGCTCTACTCCGAGCTCCTCTCGTGTGACTGAGCTCCTCACCCGATCTCTAAGGGAGACGCCCAGCCACCCTGCGGAGGAAACTCATTTCAAGCGCTTGTATCCACGATCTCGTCCTTTCGATCACTACCCAGAGCTCATGATCGTAGGTGTGACTGGTTAAATAAAAAAGTACCCGCCTACTGTTGAGTGAACTAATCCTAACGCTGCGAGGTCAGACGGTTTCCACGAAGTGAAACCAGCTGATGAATCAGGTTAAATATCTCCACCTCCACCAAAAAAGTTACATTGTGTGTCTTTAAATTTTAAAGATGTACACTCCGACCTTGTAATGTCATGTGGTAATACAGGAAGTGCTCCACTGTGTTTTTAAACTCCATACACCTTCACTAGAATCATTAGGATCATTTCTGCTCTGGAATTGCCAAACTCTACTGAACAAAAGGTAAAACGTAACTTGAAAAACCACCACTACATGACATCACAAGGTGGTACAGAGCATTTTGAGCTTTGGAGATGTAGACAGACAAATAATACAGAGTTACTCAAACATGTAAATGAAACCAAACACAACTCCAGGTCTGTTTTTGACGAGGAAACAACATTATAACTTGACTTAAAGCTCAAGTTTTACCTTCCTTTTATACGACGTAATGGCGCCATCTATTGGAAATGAAATCACACAATGAAACACAATCATTTAAACACAACTAATCTTAAAGACAAAAAATAAAACCCACTAATAAACTATTATGAGCCACACTGTCTTGCTCGCTCCCACGTCTGGATTTACACGGCTGTTGTTTTTGTGTTTTGGTTGAGAGCCGGTGAGGACAGAGTGGTGAGGGTGAACGAGCTGCAGACAGAGGAGCAGGAGCAGCCTCAGATCTGCCCCGGGTCCGTTCATGGACTATTACAGGTGAAAGTGGAGCTGTGGAAAGAGGAAAGGACAATGGGGAGAGATGCCTGGGGCCCAGCAGGAGCCCGAGTGCAGCGACGACAGACCAGGATCCACGGAGCTCTGAGGGGTGACGAAGACTCGAGAGGAGCCCAGCGGCGGAGAAAAATGACTCACAAATTCATCGATGGAAAGTAAATACCTGCAAAAACTCAAATCGAGTCAATAAAAAAGTTAAGATTATGTGAATTAACAAAGTTTTATCATGATTTGAGCACAATTCTATCGCCTTTTTGTACTTAAAAAATATGAAAATACAACTGGCTACACTTAAATTTCCACTATGTAACTTTTTGTTTCTATGGATACGTCATTGCTCTGCCTGGAATGTTCCACAGTGTGACATTAAACAGCTCTACTTTGCATTTATTCAATTACAGGTGGTTTTATGGCTCAAAAATACCTCGAAAAACAGGCGTTCTGGCTGTGAGCGGCGTCGCCTCTCCGCAGATCTGACCTGTGATTTGGTCTGGTTTGGTCTCCATGGAGATAGAAAGAAAAAACATCTGACGGATCATCCACCAGAAAAATTACACAGTGAACCTTTAAGATAAGAAAAACAACAACTCTTTGTGCTTAAAATAAGAAACAAAATTGAATGTTGCTTGAATTAAGAAAAACACATTTATTCCATTGTTAGATCATTTTGACAAGTTGAATCGACTCAAATAAAGTAAAATCTTCTTAATTTAAGTCATTTTAACTTATCTACATATTGCGTTTTGCAGTGCAGATTTTCAAACCTGTAGTTGCACCTTTTTAAGTATAATTGAGTATAAGTCTAGCCTTGTAATTGTAATTCTCCTGCGTATCATGTCATGAGCCCCCTTTTCAAATTTTCAACAATTGGTGATTTCTTTTAACAGTCCTAGTACATATCTTGATTCTCAAAAAAATTTAAGGGTCTCCTACACCTACAAGTGGGTTTAAAACGGGGCTAAAAATGGTACGCCACAGAAATGAATGAGTTATTTTTCATTTTTAAGTTCATATAAAATGACAATGTGTTGAGATACCAAATTGTGATTTACAAATAACGTCTACTGATTTGGGTCACGAAGGTTTGAGACTTTTAACCCTCTCCAGGCAGGCGTTGCAGATTTACAACAACTAAATTCCAATTACCTACTTACTCCACATCCATATTTTATGAGATTTTTTTACTCAGGAGCCTTTTCTCCCATCCATGCTGATAAACGTGGGCGATGCAGACTGTGCAAGAATGACTACGTGCAAACGGCCTGCCAGAAGTGCAAAATACTTTTTTTGTTTACAAAGGATAAAAAAGTCAGGATTGTATGTTACTACCCCATATTATAATTTTCCCCAAATATCAGATTTTTCCTGATACTAAATATGTATTTGAGCCTGAGAGGGTTAAAATATGGGTCACCAGAAAAAAAGTTTGGGAAACACTGGTCTAAATCCTTTCGTTCACTCTCTTCAAACTTTTGGTTATTCAAATTAAATCACCAAAAACATCCTTTGGACCTCGCCATCGTTATTACTCAGGATTAGAACTCCGTCACAACCCGTTTATAACACGAACAACTTGTCTAAATCAGCATTAGAATCGAAAAAGCTACAATTAATTTTGACGCAGATAGGAAATGATGAAATTTAATAACAAAATCGTACATACAGGTCCTTAAAACCGTCAAATTGGTCAAGAATTTTACCACAAAAACAAACACATCATGACACAAAACACGAGTATTTTCAACTCCCTTTTATTCCACTTTTAGTTTGTGGATACAGTACAAAAGCACAAGCAGATAAACCCCGTTAAACCCCACAGGAACACGAGCGACTCAGTGCTTAATTTATCAAACAATAACAACAACAACAACATTGCACAGATCATTAAAGAGATCAGAGTTTTTGTGACAGCAACAGAAAAACAGAAAACGCCCTCATCTCGGCATTAGCACAACACAAGTGAAAGCATTTTCCAGTTCTAATACTCAACGCCTGTTCACTTTTACTGTCCATTCACATTTGGGCAACACGAGAATTTCGACCAAGACCGACAATTACAGCCGCGAACATGAACGATCCAGCACATTTGAACGAGATTGCAAAAATCTAAAGTGATTTTTACGCCCGTGATCCCAAAATTGTGTCAAAATATACTGTACATTTGGCATATTTATTGTCAAAACTGGAATTTTAGAGGTTGTGTTCACAGTCGAGAATATATTTATGGTTTTAAGAATGATAAAAATTGGTTGTTAGAGTAGCAATTACCAAAATATTATTACTTTTTAGTGGTGAAATGTTATCAAAAGAGCGTGTATAAACTTTAAGGATTTATATTAAGCAAATTTCTCATCTCTGTTGTTGTGTTTTGTTTCATTCACACACAAATCCTGCAAATTTAGGCTAAGAGTTCTTCTCTAAAACTGAAAACTGAAAACATATTTCCCCCCCTCCGTTTTCCAAAATAGCATCGTTTTCAAAATAAGTTTTTGTTTACATCAGGAGTGTCAAACTCAAATTCACAGAGGCCAAAATTACAAACTGGGACTAAGTCGTGGGGCCAAACTAAATATTTACTGAAAAATTTCAACGTCATCTGCATGTTTTCTCTTCTTTCGAGATACATAATGTTAAATCTTTTCTTAATAAAATAAATGTTTAATAATAGTTTTGCTTAAACATTGAATCCAGAACAAGCAGAATGTAAAATAATAACAACATCTTAAATAAATAATGTCTCTATAGAATATCTGTAGCTTTTGAATTCCTTTTAAATGTTTTTTTTTTTCAACAACCAGTCAAAAATAACAACTTGCTTCAGTGAAAATCCAATCTTTCAACTACGAAGAGTCAAAAATCATGACAAAACATTCATCTAACCTCAGTTTGCTTGACTGTGATTAACTCTGAAACACATGGGTCCAAAACAGAAACAAATACTTGGCATCTCTTTTTAGATACAAGTTCATCATAGTAGTAGTATTAGTAGTAGTAGTAATAGCAGTGCCAGCTCTAATACACATTTGATATGAGCTTGTGGGCCAAATATAATTATATTACGGACCAAATTTGACGCCCGGGCCTGAGTCTGACGTGTTTGTTCTGCATCAACCTGCATAAATACGCCATCGAGCTCCGTCATAACTGCGCCGAGCCTGTGTTAGACTCAAACCTGTAGCATTTATTTCATTACGGTTGTAAGTACTACTCAAAAATACCTTGAAAAACTTGCATTTGCCTCTCCACAAATATGTTAAAGAAGTGGCAAAACTGCTGTATCCTGCTGTATTACTGAATCTGTAGTTTTCCAGAACTTCCACTCTAGCCGGACTTTTTTAAAAGATTTGTTTTAAGGGGCGAATTCACCGTTTGAGAGTAAAAGATGGGAACAAACGGAGGGAAATGACATTTGGATCATTTCAGCTCTGGAATTGCAAATCTTTACTGAACAAAAGGAAAAAGTTTGGTTAAGTTTGGTATTGGTTAAGTTTTGAAAATGTAGACAGACTAATAATAATAAAAATATGTGAGTGAATGAAACAAAACACAGCTCCAGGTCTGTTTTTGAGGAGGTAAAAACATTATAACATGACTTAAAACTCCCAAAAGTCAATTTAGCGTAATATAGGACCTTTAAACTCTTTGTACAATCCACAGTTTTGAAAGAAATCTCCAAACTTATGATCCACAGACGTTGAACCTTCTCATTATCTGTTTGTTATCGGCTCCACAGACTTTTTACGTTTGTTAATCTTACGGTTTAAAGTCCTTTCGACGGTCAACTATCACGTCTTTTGATAATTACAGAGATATTAATCATAAACCAGGTCAACAAATCCCAAATGTCACCACAGAACTCTGACCTGTCTTCCAGCTCTGTCTTAAGTGTGATGTCACTTCCAGGTTCATCGGTGAATTGAAAACAAGGAACATGTTTTTGTTAAGTTGAAAAAAAGAGTTTCTTCTTTTTTTTTTTTCTCATGTTAAAGGTGGATTGTGTAACTTTTCCGGTGGAGGGTCCGTCAAATGTTTTTCTGTGTTGAGATGTTTTCAGGATTCCCACCGTTTTTCACTGACAAAATTTCAAAACTTTTCCATGACTTTTTCACGACCTAAAGTGAATTTTCCAAGACTTTACAACACCTACACGTCTAGAATTAATCATACTTTGAGAAATAAATATGAAATGTTAACCCTTTCCACTCATCTTATTAGTTTTTTTTTTTTTTTTGTAGTTTTTTTTTGTAGTTTTGTGTAGTTTTTTTTTTTATTTTTTAGTTTTTTTTTTAAGTTGTATTAAATAAAAGAAGCGTACGTTTGGAAATAATCAGAATAGCCTAGTGAGAACTTATCAGAACACTGTAGTTGCCTGAAAGAGAAACTAAAATTCCACGACTTTTCCAAAACTTTCATTGAATTTACAAAACTCCATGACTTTTCCAGGCCTAGAAAATGACATTTTCAATTTCCATGACTTTTCCAGCATTTCCATGACCGCGGGAACCCTGTGTTATTGCTTTGTCTGGAATGTTTCACAGCACAGTATGACATTAAACCTTTCCATCTTCAACGAGACCAAACCAGACCGAGTTACAGGTCAGATCTGTGGAGAGGCGACCCGCTCACAGTCAGAATGTCTGTTTTTCAAGGTAATTTTAAGCTCTAAAAGCATCTGTAATTGAATAAATGTAAATTAGAGCTGTTTAATGTCACACTGTGGAACAAACACGTGACGGACCCTCAACCGAAAAGTTACAGTCCACCTTTAAAGAGATTGCAGTTGTTTAATGGACGGATCTATGGCTTTAATTGAGAGAAATTGAGGTAAGAATCTACTCTAAGGCGTTAGTGAGGTACCTCTATGTTATTATTACTACGTCATTTACATTTGTGATACAGTTTGTGGTTAAACATACGCTTTCGAAAGGTCTGGGATGCAAAACGGTGCACTACAACGTCATTTAAAGTAGTTTGTGTCCTTATTTTAGGCAAGTTTAGGGCGATTTTTACCTGGGACAGCTGCATTTTTGAGCCGTGTGTCCCCTGTCCCAGCAGATTTATCCAAAAACACTAATTTGTCGCAGTTTTATAAAGAAATGTCCTTATTTTTTTACCAATTTGAAACCTGCTGACAGTAACGAGAGGCATACATTGTCACTTGTTTAGGTAAAATCTAAAAAATCTGCTTAAAAACGACCAAAACACGAAGAAAACGTGGCTATACTGGCTCACATCTTCGTCATGAATGGTCTCTGCAGAACAATTTTACTTAATTATGTTTTCGTTTCAGTATTTTATTATTACCACCCACCAAAAAAAACCCCGTAAATGTTCCAGTTTTTATTTTGAAATTCTAAACACTCTAGTCAGGTTGAATTATGACACTTGTTTTCACCCCCTCAGTCAGTTCGTGCAGCCTGGAAATGACATCAACATTTATCGGTTCTAGAAATAAATTTATAACGTGATCTCTTGACGTTTGTTTAGAGCGGCGGAGCGTTGTGACGTGGCGGCCCCGTTCACATTTGTGCCGTGTGGTCTAGTCTTCTCTGAGGTAAGCTTCGGGCACCTCCTCCTCCTCTGTGCCGAGCGCGGACGCCATTCGCTCCACCTCCAGCACTTTGGTCTGAGTTAAGAGTCTGTCGGCCTCTCTGGAGAGTTTCTGAGCCTCCTCCACCTGACTGTGGGCCAGGTCCAGGTGGGTCCTCATGGTGACGCACGCATGCTCCGCTCCTGTAAGGCAAACACAGAACACACGAGCACTTAAACACCCTGTACTGTAAACAAAGGGAAACAATAGGTTAAGGAGAGAGAAAAACAGAACCAAAGAAACAAAAACAAAACAGAAAAAATGAGCACAGGCATGGGAACATTACCATACATCAGGGGCATAACAGAAAAAGTACAGAGGGCGATGAAAAAACACAATATCAACACACCAGTGAAACCGTACAGAAAACTCAGACAAATACTCGTCCACCCGAAAGACAAAATAGAACCGGAGCATAAATGTAATGTAATATATGAAATTAACTGCATGTCCTGCAATAAAACATACATTGGGGAAACAGGGAGGGCGTTCAGTACACGAAAAAAGGAACATAGAACAGAATGCGAGAAGGAAACAGCGAAGGCGAAACACGAGCAACAAAACACAAAGCAGAACAGGAACAACTCAAATCGTCCATTTCTGACCATTTCAAAAGAGAGAACCACGTTATGGAGCAAACATCATTGGGACAGAGGAAAACAAACATCGCCGCTGGATTAAAGAAGCAATCGAAATACGGAAACGTGCCCACAGGACTGTAAACCGGGACGAGGGGGCTTTTTTACTCTCACACACCTGGGATGCTGTCCTGAGGAAGTGGGACTGCAGGTGGCGCTGTCGTCCTGCCTCCACCGGTAGGAAGACAGCGCCAAAACCTGTTTAAAACCAGCTGATCGGACACGTCACAGCAACATCACGTGACTCTGAGGAAGACGCTAGTGAGCAGTCGAAACTGCCAGGTATGAAATAACACTCTAGGTCTGAGAAAAAGAACCTAATAACATACTGTACTGTTTTTTTCTTTTCTTCACATGTATAAGTAGGGCTGTCGCAGTTAGGGGATTTCTCCTGCGGTGCGGTATATCGGCTGATACCATGTACATTTGGCTTTGGAAGAAGTGCGGCTGCATTTCTCCAGCTCTCACTGCAGCAGGTCGGGTCATAGTCCTGCACCAGGTCGGGTACTCGCGGACTTAAGAGAGAGGGAGCAGGGTGTCCGTAAAGCGCGATCGGGCGACGGCTGCGTTTACCTCCGTGGGGCGTGGAGCTCTACGCCGCTCCTTTCACCTGCAGTCACCCAACGGTCTACGCGGGCGCACCTCCGGACCCGTCCCGACAGTGAGTCCTGTTTCATGTTTGGTTCAGTCCTGGTTCAGTCCTGTTTCAGGTCCTGGGTTAGTCCTGGGTTAGTCGTGGTTCACTCTGTGGTGTGTACAGCATGTCGATCAATGTTTCTTCTGCTCAGAAAATAGGCTGTGAAGTAAAACGCCTGTGAAGTCTGTGAGTTCGTATTCTACTGAATAAAGTGCAACCATTTCATTTTATTTCGTGATTCTTGAAGTCGTAACTTTTCAATTCGTATTCTGATGGATGCTTCAGTTAAAATGCTTTTAATTTGTATGTGATTTATCACGGGTACAGGCAGGTAACGGGTGGAATGTTAACGGGTGCTGGTCTCCAAAATGTGCTGATCAATTATCTTTAAGAAGAATAAACGTTTACATGATCAAGGAATAAATTAGTTTGGATTTAAAATCAGACTAAACCACCCACTTACTCCAAAATTAAGTTAAATTCTGAATAATCATTTTCATTAGGAATTAAGTGTTTAAGTGTTTTTATTCATAATTAAATCATTTTTATTCAGAATTAAAGCTCTCATGTAAACGTGGCAAATCTGTCACTCACAGCCGACCAGAGAACGCGTAGCTGAGCTGGAGGAAGTGTGAGGAAGTCTGACCCTCCCTGCTCGGACTCCTGCCTCTGCAACCCAGCGCCGGATGAAGTGGAAGAAAATGTACGGACGTCTTGCCTCAGTACAGCTGTTTGTATAAGCAGTTCTTGAGATCCAAATAAATCTGATGTGTGCTGTCTGCATCTAATCATAAAACATTTTATTGTCCGAGAATCATGAAGTGTTGTTGGTCGGTCAGTGGATGAGTAATACATGAAATTGTTAAACAACTTTGAGCATCTGGAAAAGACTATTGCATTATTATTGTTAAAGTGTGTATGACAGATTTTTATGCTTCTGTTTTTTTTTTACTTCATGTGGTGGGATTATAACTACTTTAGTTTTACACAAATCAAGAAGCAATTTGTGAAGAAAAGTTAAAAAATATGTTGAAAATTGCAGGAAGTAGAGAGTTCGAAACATCCTAATGAAAACATACAAGGGGAATTCAAGTTCTGCACATTTTACACGTAAAATCCCGATACTTTAAACATGATTTCAACAAACTAAAGGTGTTTTTCTTATTTGAATTTGTTAGATAATAATTTCTGTGTAAATTAGAGGAGATCTGCTAGGTAACAATTATGATATTCCCTAGTGTAATGTCATGATTTTCAACCAGAAAGTAAAATTTTAAACCTAAAAAAATGCCCAAATTGTGAAAAAAAATCCAAATCCAAAGAGCAGTGGATGAAAGTCCAAAGCCAGGATCGTCTGGATCGTGTCAGAAGGGCGACCCAACAAGCACGCGCTGAACAAACAAAATTATTTTTAAGAAGTTTAAACATTTACATGATCAAGGAATGAATTAATTCAGCTTTAAAATCGCAATAAACTACTCTCTTGCTTTAAGTTTAATATCGAATCATCATTTTCTTTAGGAATTAAGTGTTTACATGGTCAGAAAGTGAAATTTTAAACCTAAAAAATGCCCAAATTGTGAAAAAAAATCCAAATCCAAAGAGCAGTGGATGAAAGTCCGAAGCCAGGATCGTCCGGATCGTGTCAGAAGGGCGACCCAACAAGCACGTGCTGAACGACCGGAATAAATTTCAAGAAGAATAAACATTTACATGATCAAGGAATGAATTAATTTGGCTTTAAAATCAGAATAAACTACTCTCTTCATTAGGAATCAAGTATTTCCATGGTCAGAAAGTGACATTTTAAACTGGAAAAATGCCCAAATTGTGAAAACGAATGTGAATGTTTTTGCAGAAATCTAAAATATTATGAACTTAACTGTGTTTCAGTAAAAAGAGTAAGTCATAGTCGCTTTAATGTGAGAAATGTTAGTTTTCTTTAGCTGTTCAGTGACGGCAAAACTTCACTCTGGCCTCTAAGAGTTTTGAAAAGCGCTTATAAACTCATCGAGGTGAACAATTAGGATGGTCTGAATGAATAAAGTAAACGTGGAATAACTTTGGATCACTGCAAACCGCCTAAAACGAACTGAAAATAAAAAAACAACAGCGCTTTTTAACAAGTGAAGTGAGTAAGTGAACAAGCCTGCGTCTCTAATGTTTGTGTCTTCAGTCAAACATGAATCATTTAAACTGCAAAAAAAACAAAACAAACAGAGCCTTTTCTCAGTTCTCCACCTGAGGCATCATCGGAGTCATTAGCGGAGCCTCCTGTCCGTCATCCCCATTCAGAGAGCTCGGAGCGTTAACGAGTCGACGAGCCAGAACGACGGGGCAGGAGGGTAAATGAGCAACGCACCTGAGGAGAAGGCGGCTTCAGCGGCCGCTTCGCACAGCTTCACGGCGCTCGCCCAGGTCGTGTCCAGACGGGCGCAGTGCTCCCGCCGCTCATTTATCTAAAGACGAGGACAGAAACAAGCAAAGATGTGAATAAAAAGTGGACAATTTAATCGTTTCAAGAGTCTGACGATGTTTTATTTGGTGAAAGGTTTATGTCAGATGCCCTTCCAGACATACCGGTTCCAGCTTTACCGATTGCATTGTTAGAGTTCATTGTATCTGACTTGTGAAATACAGATATGTTGTGACAAAACTGTTGTGTCCTTAGGCAAGACACTTAAAGAACTTTTAAAAACATAGTAAAGTAAAAAGTACTTTTTTTTATGATTCTTTATGACCTGCTGGGAGTTATTTTTAGCCAAACTTTGAGCAAACCAAACACACACAAAAACAGCTAGAAAAACTAAGCATGATTAGTCGATTCATCAATAATTGATCATTAAAAATTTTGTCGAATACGTTCATTTTTAATCGGCAAACTAAATGTACCGTATTTTCCGCACTATTAGACGCTCTGGATTATAAGGCGCACTGTCATTAAATGGTCTATTTTCGAACTTTTTTCACAAATAAACCTCACTGGACTTTAAAGGAAACACAACAGTTGGATGGGTCAGTGGTTTTGTTTGTTTGTTTGTGGCGTTCACGGTGACTCTGGGCTTTGTTCAGTTGTGGCGTGTAGGGAGGGTGCTGTCTGGGACCAACGGATTGTCGGCGTGTTCGCAGTGACTCAGTTGTTCAGTTGTGTCTAGAAGTGGCACATTGCACTCGCATTTTTTCGGTTCATTCCTCCGTTCCGTTCCTCGTCGGCGTGGAGTGATGAGTGTGACTGTGGGTGTTTTTCGCTGTGCGGTCGCTGTCTGCTCCGTGTGTGTTTGCGTGCGCTGCGGCTTTGTAGTTTACTGAAGTCGTGCTGAGACACACGAGTGGATTCGTGTATGGGGCGCTCTGGATTGTGGCGCGCAGTCCTTTTTTGATGGGGTTGGAGGCTTAAGAGTGCGTCTAATAGCCTGGAAAAAACGGTAGGTTGCTGTGTGTGGCGTAGAGTGACCAAACGTCCATATTTCCCTGGACATGTTCGTTTTTCATGTCCTGTCCTGGCCGTCTGGGTTTTTTTTTTAATAAAGTGATGCAAATGTCCGGGTTTTCACGATCTTTCATTGGGACATTTCTGTAAACTGAGCGTCTCTTGTAGTTCTCT
>NW_026571541.1:32276048-32463548 GCF_026225935.1 Boleophthalmus pectinirostris
TCCTGTACTACTGTCACTTGGCTCTACTGCGCGTGTCTCCTGTAGAAAAAGCTGTTGTCCTGCTGCAAATAGTGAAATATGGAGCTGAAAACGGTAATCGAGCAGCAGAAAGAAAGTTTGGAGTGAGCGAGAAACTTGTGAGGGACTGACGCAGGGGAGAGAGAACACAGCTTCACAGTAACCGGGCAGGTGCGCCATGTAACTTTCTTGCAAGTCATTGGATGAATCGACAAAGCCTGGACTTCAGCGACAACTGAAACCATCCTGTCGGGATTCAGAAAGGCCGGAATAATTCTAACTGGAACTGATGCTGAGTCTGACGACAGCGACACAGAAGAGGAAGCGGCGCTCTGTTTAATTCATGGATCTATGGTTTATTTCCGGAGGTCGCACAGAAGTGACACCGAGGATGAAGGAATTGAATGGATTTAGTGATTTGGAGTGAGATCGTGAGTTTGGTAAACTTATGTTCTGTTGTTTATGCTATAATTATCTGAATAACACCTGTTCAGTTTGTTGTTCTCTGTTCTGTTCTTATTATTACTAGAACTTGCCTTTCAAGATAAAATGTCAGTTCCTGGTCTCTGATTTTATAAATACATTTCCCCCAAAAGTGCGACTTACATATGTTTTTTTCTTCTTCATTGCACATTTTTCGGCTGGTGCGACTTATAGTCCAAAAAATACGGTATTCTACACGTTCTAGTTACCTTTTGAAGCACGTACCTTTGAATACAGCATGAAGGCTTCTATAAGTGCGAGTGTGGTCTGGGAGAGGAAGGTGATGGAGCTGTCGGTGACTAAAGACGCTGCTCTTCTGATCAGGGAGTCGTGAGAGAGGTTCTCCACCTGCCGACAAACATCTGAATTAACCCCAACATAACAGCACATCACACACAGGTACAGCTTTAAAATAACAGTAATACGGAGAGATTTTCTGGTTGGGCGTCCGTCACCTGCTTGTTTCTATGGATAAACATTAGATTTATTCAATTATAAGTAGTTTTATAACTCAAAAATACCTGTCATAATCCCCCCCAAAAAAAGCTGAGAGTTGTTTTTTGGCACATTTAATTTCAGTTTACGTCCCAACTTTGAGCAAACCAAATACACAAAAACAGCCGGAAATATTAAGAAATCAACTGAATCGCTAAAAATCAGCTGAATTCTTTATCAAAATCACTACATTTGGTGCTTTAATTGTTCTAAAAATGTCTTTACTCTTTTACTTTTTACTCTTTAAGTACATTTTTAAACATGTACTTGAATAGTTTCACTTAAGTAGAGTAGTAGTTTGTCATGTGACACTTTTACTTTTACTTGAGTAACCTGCTTGTTTCCATGGATACGTCATTGCTCTGCCTGGAATGTTCCACAGTGTGGCATTAAAACAGCTCTACCTTACATTTATTCAATTACAGGTGGTTTTACAGCTCAAAAATAAATAGAAAAACAGAAATTTGACAGATCCTCCACCAGAAATGTTACACAATACACCTTTAAAGAAGACGTATTGTGCTTGTGCTTAATCCATGACATCTGTGGATCATTTTGTTATGTTTTGTATATTTTAAATCACAATATTCATCTGAAATTACTGAATTCTGGGTTGGAAAATTGCAGAGTGCAATGAAGCACATGATTTTTTATGTATTTTATTGGTTTTATTAATGTATTGCTATTATGTTTTTTGCTCTTATTTTATTTGACTGGTTTTGAGCGTTTATTTGATCATTATTATTACTATTGTTGTACTTGTGCAGCACTTTGGTCACTGTTTGCTTGTGAAATGTGCTATATACTGTAAATAAAATGGAAGTGGAAGTGAAAGCAACTTGGTTCTGATCTAAGTTCTCATGAGGCTGTTATGATCATTTCTGAACGTATGCACTTTTGGTTTAAAAGAGACGACAATAAACGCACTGACAGGATTTTGAATGTTAAAAAAACTATAAAACCAAACCATAAGGCGAGTGGAAAGAGTAGTAGTGGGCAAGTGAAGCTTTCCTGACAATAGAGGCTTTGCACCGTCACGTGACCCCTACAGCAACGGTACCTACGCCCCCATGACACCGGGCACATTATGTCATTGACTTCAGCAGCATCGGAGAAACATGGGCAGGTTTTGTTGTGTATTTGGTTGTTCTAGATGCTCTGAAAGGGATAAAACAAATCATTTCTTCGCTGTTCCTCTGGAAATTACTCATCAGGAGCTCAAACAAGGGAATTATCAAAAAAAAGACACGGATTATGGTTAGCAAAAATAAACCATTAAGACACCCGAAGTTTCATCAAAGTATTTGCTATTTAAATTGTTTCATAGCTTATTTAATGAAAGAAGCACATTTACTGAACAAAAATGTCATTAATTTATCCAGGAAAACCCGCACTAGTTACGATTCAACAAACCCACACTGGGCTCCCATGATCAACATGGCGCACGAGTCGAAGAGTCTGTGAGCCGAACCTCGAAAGAATCGGCCATGAAAAGATCCTCGCGAACGTTAGAAAAATCCGCTCGCAAAAAGCGATTAATTCTAGAAGACATAGTTGTGGATAAGCAAGACAATGAAGAAAACATGGGTCCTACGACGAGTGACATGTTTATATGTGCGATGGAAGATACAGTTTCTACTGCCGCTCACACTGCAAATGTTTTCTTTTTAAACTTTAGTTCAGTAAATGTGCTTCTCTCATTAAATAATCTATGAAACAATTTAAATAGCAAATACCTTGATGAAAATGACGTGAGTGTGTCTTGATGGTACCATAGGAAATCTCTTCGCGGTTTATGTTCTCTAGACATAATTCCTGTTTTTTTTTTTGATAATTCCCTTGTTTGAGCTCCTGAGTAATTCCCAGAGGAACAGTGAAGAAACGATTTGTTTTTTTCCCATTCAGAGCGTCTAGAACAACCAAATACACAACAAAACCTGCCCATGTTTCTCCGATGCTGCTGAAGTCAATGACATAGTGTTGCCCGGTGTCATGGCGGCGTAGGGTATCGTTGCTATAGGGGTCACGTGACGGTGCAAAGCCTCTATTGTGCCGAAAAACAAAGCTTCAAGACTTTAGTGACGGTGACATCCGGTGGACAACTGAAGCCACAGCGACCTCTAAAGAGCACGACTGATCTCAAGTTCAGAAACGTTTGTGTGATCATTCAAGTGTCTTTGTTCATTCATACCAAATAATGATTATATATCGTCATTACAGTAAAACATGCACACTCTAAAACACAATCCAGATGAATCCAAAGAACAAATGCAAATTATATTAAAGGGACAGTTCAGAATTTTGGACATAGGACCTCATTTCCTAGTGAGTCAGAGTGTTGGAGACGTGTGGAGACGCTTTTTAAAATATTCCATCCAGTCCTTGTATTTGCAGAGGTCACTGGTGCTAGACTAGTGCATGTCAATGGTCACAGTTATCCTGCCAATAAAAACAGTCTTACCCACTCCACAAAACACCCGAAGCAAATCTATTATTACACCAGACTGTCCATGTGAATGTCTGTGTCGACAGAATAATTTTAGAAGTAAAACCAATCTTGTATCGCATGAATCGTCGCATGTTGAGGGACTATTTTCTCAGCAGCAGTGGATTTTTACTCTGCTCTAGTTATTTGTGATGATATGAACGTGGTCATATCTGGAACAGGCTTCTTCCTGCGCTTTATGTGTCGCAGGTAAACAAACTATTACAGAGCCAGTAGGTGCTCGGTGATATCAGTCCGCCGCTGCCAAACTTTTTATCAAGAAGTACAACTCGCTGCTGCTGCTCAGACATAAATCCTTCAAATGCAAGATTGGTTTTGCTTCTGAAATGATTCTATCCACACAGACATTCACATCGACAGTCTGGTGTAATAATAGATTTGCTTCGGGTGTTTTGTGGAGTGGGTAAGACTGTTTTTAGTGGCAGGATCTCTGCAAATACAAGGACTGGATCGAATATTTTAAAAAGTGTCTCCACACGTCTCCAACACTCTGGCTCACAAGGAAATGAGGTCCTATGTCCAAAACTCCGGACTGTCCCTTTAACGGTTAAATGTTGGTTAAGGGTTTATCTAAAGCTTTGAGTTTATTCAAAAACTGTACTAAAAGTCTCTAACAGGATTAGAGACCCTTCCTACTACTCCTCAGAATGCACCGAAACGCCATGAGCCAATGAAAAGCTTCGAAACATTTTTGAAGCAACGGACGACGGAGCGAAACAGGAATGACGTTTGAAGCTACGAACGTCATCGGTCACGTGACACTGGTGTTTTGAGACAAGCTCCGACCCAGCGTTTTGAATCACTCCGCTTCAGGAAGAGTGACACAAGTAGGGGTGTGCAAAAATATCGGAATATCGATATATCGTATTGTTTAATGTGATGATACAGTATCGATATCGTGGGCTGCTGTATCGATATATCACCAACAGTATTTTTAGGTGTGTTTTACTAAATTATTTTGTTACAGCGCTACAGTTTTGTTGCTTGTGGAGTGAAAGGAAACTCATTTATGCAACACATTTGACATTTTTACTGTTTTGATGATTAAAATGTTTGTGTTTCATATGAACTTTGCACAAGAAGTGGTTTAACAAAGACTTTTAGTATCACAGCCATGATTTAGCCTTAATTTTTTATTGAACCGTATCGAATCGATTTGAAATATATCATATCGAATCGAAAGTACACTGTATCGAGATATGTATCGTATCGTGGCCTGTGTATCGAGGTATGTGTCGTATTGGCAACTTCTTAATGATACCCAGCCCTAGACACAAGCGCCAAAGCCTCGGGATCATTTGCCCATCACTAGAAAAGGGTTAACGTTTCATATTTATCCCTAAAAGTCTGGTTGATTCTACACATGTAGGTGCCGTAAAGTCATAAAAGTCTAAAGTCTAAAGTCGAGCAGAGTCTATGATTAAAACACGATATATGAAAAGATAGTGGGACCATAAACAAGCAAACGCCACATGATATGAAATCTACACGGCCTTTTTTAAGTACTTCTCTACGCACGGGTTTGGAATGAGACAAAGTTAAGTTTTACCTGTTTGAAAGGTACGGCACACAGCGTGGTGCCCACCGCTAAAGACGCTACACCGGTGAACAAAGCGCTTCTGGTCCGAACTGTCTGGGCTGCAGGTTTCACCTCGGTCAAGACGACACGACAGCTGCTCCTGGAAACACAAACGCATATATTTAAACTCGTGTAACGTTCAACTCTTTATTACAATTATGACCAAAATACAAGGGATGGGACAAGATCTCATGAGACAAAATTACAGTAAGAAAATGTAAACTAAAAATCTCACGAAATAATTTTAGATTGGACAAAAAAAAAGACGTAAGGGCTGGTAAATTACATCTCTAACGAAGCTGTGGTTTTTAAAAGTAGGTCAATTATAACTAAAATATTTAATGCAAAAATGTTAGACTAAAACTGTAAACGGGATGACACATTTTTTAAGTTACAGATAATGTAAAAATCTGGTTTAGTCTCGTTCTCGTGGACCTAATCTCGTGTCTCGTCTCGTGAAAAGCGTGTCTACTTCCACCTCTACAAAATACAATACAGTACAAACTTCAAGTGAAAAGTTAGTGGTGAAAAGAAGAACAATATGGCTGTGTCGCATTTCTCTTTCCTCACTTCCCTCTCCTTGATTCCTCTCCTGGATTCTGCAGGAAATGGGTGAGGAAGTCCCACCCACAGAGGAGACACAACGAGGAGAAAGGTTAGAACGTCCCCCCCTCTCCCGGGCACAGCAGTTACCCGTGTGCCGCCCAAGAGAAGGGAAGGGGACGTTCCCGCCAAGAGAATGGGACGCCTAAGGTGGGACTTTCAAGCAGGTATTCCTTTTTTCTTCACAAACTGACACTTAACTGGTATCAAACGATGACAAATATGACCACAGGCATTATTTACAGTTCATCCAATGTCGGCTAACACAAGTTTATGTTTGAATTCTTACAGTGGACACATTTTGAAGCTATAGTAAAAATAAATAAATTCACCGTGTATGTCACTAACAACTGAACTCTACTAGACACCTGAATAATCTTCTTATCTATCTCTCCATCTGTGCGGTTTTGGCAGATGTGACGTTGCGGTGACGTGTCTTTCTGGCGCCAAAAATCTGTACAAATGAGTCCGCAAGACACGTCACAGTAACATGAAGTGTCTCTTCTGAAGAAAGATGCAGGAGTCATTCCCAACATGTCACAGCACGTGTAAAACAACCCACTGTTCTGAACTTCTGAACTGAATCTAAAGTGAGGGAAATGCAATTGTAGTGAATGTTACTGCTGGATGACCACATGTGTCACTGAAAAAAAGAAAACAAATCTGATTGGACGTTGGTGTTTGGTTGTAGGTCAAGATGAGATCAGACTGACATCCATTTGACGGGTCACTGTAATGGAGGGAACTTTAGGCAAAACTGGAACATAGTGTGATCTCAGTTAAATAATAATAAATAGTTAGGTGTGGGAAGAATCCCTCAGTCTTCCAGGTAGAATCCATCAGGAGAAAAATTCAACTTAACTTTTGGTTGACAAACTGAATTTTTCTCCTGAAAAGAAGAATGGCAGAAGTGTCCACCAGCGTCTAACCAGAAGTGAAGAAGCAGCTTGGATGAGCTGCGAAACGTCTTCAACCAAACTAACTTTTGTCCAGTCGACAAACTGAATTTTTCTCCTCAATAAATAGTTAGAAAATTACAGGAAGTAGAGAGTTCTGTTTTAGAGTTCCATATGTGTAACATCACACTAGGACGAATTCAGTTTCAGAATTTCACTTTCAGTTTGTCACAATTTACCTGCAAGAAACAGATTTTTCTGATACTTTAAACATTATTTAAACTAAATAAATGTGTTTTATTAAAATTGTATTTGTCCAATAATAATTTCTTGTGGTCACAAAAAATTCAGCATAGGAAACCCTTAGAAAACAGTTACTGTTTCAGTGAGTGGTAATTGGATTACAGTTACTTTGTTGAAATAAATGGATTAAACGGCGGTATTTTCCTGTTTTCACATTTTGGGATATATCCCTTTTTTTTTTTTTTTGTCGGTAATTCCACTCATTGGGGAAACTAAACTAGATCTAAACCAGGACTAAACCAGGACTAAAATCAAGTCTAAACTAGATCTAAACCAGGTCTAAACCAGCACTAAAACCAGGTCTAAAACCAGGTTTAAACCAGGTCTAAACCAGGACTAAAGCAGGACTAAAACCAGGTCTAAACTAGATCTAAACCAGGTCTAAACCAGGACTAAAACCAGGTCTAAACTAGATCTAAACTAGATCTAAACCAGGTCTAAACCAGGTCTAAACCAGGACTAAAACCAGGTCTAAACTAGATCTAAACTAGATCTAAACCAGGTCTAAACCATCCTAGTCTTTGCTTCTCTACAGCAAATCAAGTAATCCAAAGTATTCAGATTACGTTACTCACTTTAAATAATTTAATGGATTACGTTACAAACTACATTTTGGTGTATGCAATCTGTAATCTGTAGGGGAATACATTTTAAAAGTCACCTTCCCAACACTGACTAAGGTTGGAATTCCCCAGCATCATGTCATCATCTCCAAACAGAAAGTAAACATTTAAACCTAAGAAATGGATAAAACGTGAATTTATTTGCAATATTTTTTTGGTTTAATCTTAAATATAACGTTGTTTTGGTAAAATAAGTGATCTTTCTTGTGATAGAGCTTTTAAGAACAGTGAGATTAAGACACAAACACATGAACACGCAATCTTCTCCAGAGTTTTGGAAATATCTGAGGCTCTGTTGTTTCCTGTAATCGTCTAATATCATAAAATTAGAGATTATTTTACGCATTAGAATAAATCTGACAACTCTCCTGTTTTGGTTTTTGTTCTGTCCGAGTGTTTTTAACAGAGAAGTTTGGTTTTGTTGATCAGATAAACTTAACATGACACAACCAGACGACTTCCGATATGTTGTAATATTCGTCTAAACGTGACCGTGAAAACAGCTGATGGTGAAAGCGAGGACATGTTTCACTTATATAGAGAAATAAATGCACAAACAGATAATAAAAATAAGAGAAAAGAGTAAAATTGTACCTGAGAACAGAGAGGTAAGACTTCCACCTCCTCAGTGCCGCCATGTTGGTGCTCCTCTGTAAAGTGTCCGGGTCAGGACCGGCTGCTTCTCGCGTAATGACCGACAGAGGGCGCCACGGTCCACACAAAACTATTACTATTATTATTTATATATTTTTTTTCATTATTTATTTGTTTATTTTTTATTACTCATGCTATTATTTTGTTTGCATCAATTTAAACAACAATAACAAAAAATCTAAAAAAATCTGATAATTAACATAAATACACATTCCAACCGTTACTTTTTGGCTTGTCTTTGCTGCAAGAACAAAAGGAACAGGAATATTAATCTTAAAAAAAAAAAAAAAAAAACATGCTCCTTTTACAGATAAAAATAAAGAAAGAAATAATAATAAACAAATAAATAAATGCGCTTAACAATGAAACCCCTTTGTTTGGAGGAATAAATGTCACAATATCTGGCCAACAGAGGGCGCTGCAGTTCACACAAAACTATTATTATTATTATTATTATTATTATTATTATTATTATTATTATTGGAGTGGAGGAGTTTCAAGTTATCTCAATGGGGTTTTGTTCACGAGTGAGGGACGGAGCATGAGATTGACAGGCAGATCGGTGCAGCGCTGGCAGTGATGCGGTCGCTGTATCGGGCCGTTGTGGTGAAGAGGAAGCTAAGCTGAAAGGCAAAGCTCTCGACTGACTGGTCAGTCTGTGTTCCTCCCCTCACCTATGGTCATGAGCTCTGGGTAATGACTGAAAGGACGAGATCGCGGATACAAGCAGGGTGGTTGGGAGCCCCCTTAGAGATAGGGTGAGGAGCTCAGTCACACAGGAGGAGCTCAGAGTAGAGCCGCTGCTCCTCAACATCGAGAGGAGCCAGTTGAGGTGGCTTGGGCATCTGTTTCAGGTGCCTCCAGGGTGCCTTCCTCGGGAGGTGTTTTGGGCATGTCCCACCGGGAGGATGATTCGGGGAAGACTCAGGGACACACTGGAGGGACTATGTCTCTGGGCTGGCCTAGGAACACCTCAGGGTTCCCCCAGGGGAGCTGGAGGGAGTGTCTGGGGTGAAGGAAGTCTGGGAGTCCCTGCTTAGACTGCTGCCCCCATGACCTGGCCCCAGATAAGTGGAAGAAAATGGATGGATGGATGGATTATTATTATTATTTTATTGCTCATGCTATTATTTTGTTTACATCAATTTACAGAGAACAACAACAACAACAAAATCTGACAATTAACATAAATACAGATTCCAACCATTATTTGCCTCGTTTTTGCTGCACAAACAAAAGGAACAGGAAGAAGATAAATCTTATAAACTCTGCTCCTTTCACAGATTAAAAAAAAACAAACAAAAAAACAAAACAAAACATGAAAGCCCATTGTTTGGAAGAATAAATGTCACAGTTTTAAAGAAGAGGTACTACTGTGTACTGTTGAGAAGTAATTTTTAGAAAGCTATTTTTTCACTTTTATAGATTTAGGGACATCCAACACTATATTAAAAAATGAAATGACTGAAAAAATGTAGTGAATGATAAAAAAAAAAGAGTAGTAGATTTGTAGAATGGTGCATGTTGTAGAGAAGAACCAGTCTGACCCACATTATTACAGGGCAAGAGGGAAGAACATGAAGCTTTTATTAGTGCAGGGCTCATGGTGCTGTGGCCTATTTCATAAAAAGAACAGTCCATAGTTCAGCCAACCAATTTTTTTGTTAATTGTTACAAATAATAATAATAATAAATATATTCCAACTCTCTGGGCTGCAGTGTGGCTGGTTCTGTGATTAAAAACAATATTTATATTCCCCCAGGCCTGTGCCGCTGCTGCCACCTTGTGGAAACAGTTTGTCAGACTCAAAAATCCAAACTAATACAGATGGATGAATGACAGATTTTATGATTCTTGAATTTTTTCCCTTAATTTGGTGAAAAAATACCTGTTGTAAATATAAATGATCTTTTTACACAGATCTGAAAGCAGTTTGTTGACGTAGTGACACTCACTGGTACTTCCGCAGAAAAAATCCCCTGGGCTGAGACAAGATTTTTTTTATAGAGGCAGTGTAATCACAAACTGCTCGTGCTCGGCCGACGGGGACCTACAACTTTCAAAAATGTTGGATTTTGTGGCGATTTTTACCTATTTTTAGATCATAAACTTTTTCTCAGCTCAAAATCCTTCAGTTGTCTTAAAAAACATTATCTAATCGTTCACTCTGGCTCCACTTTGTAACACAGATGCAGTAAAGTAATGCAGTGATACAGACGCAGTAAAGTACTGCAGTGACACAGACGCAGTAAAGTACTGCAGTGACACAGACGCAGTAAAGTACTGCAGTGACACAGACGCAGTAAAGTACTGCAGTGATACGAGTGACTGAAATGGTCTTTTAAACCACCAAAGCTCCAAACACAATGGAAACACTTGATACAAGTGACACTGGGCGCAGCCGTCTTGGATTCTTGGAGTTCTGCCAGTCTCTATATCTAATATAGATATAGATATATCTAATATAGAGACTGGCTCCAAACTGACCCCTGTATCCGTTTGCATCGTGGGTGGGTGTGGGTGACCTCACACTCGCTTAGTCCACTTTTTTATACAGTGTAAAAACACACTTTTTGAAATATGAATCATATTAATCTGATGACTTTAAAGTCCTTTCAACAGACAACGATCACATCTTTAGGGTTGAATAATGGCACCTCTTTCTGAATTCACTTTTGTTTATTTCTGCTGACAGAGGAGACTCTGAACTTGAACTTTGAGTCGGTTTTTGTTTTGTGTGGATTGACCCGGTGATTACAGATATTAACCATAAACCAGGTCAACAAATCTGCAACGTGACAGTCAAACATCAATTTCCACCACAGTATTGTGCCCTGTCTCCAGCTCCATTATAAACTACAGGGATTCTGAAACGCTGTGATGAACGCTGTGATGTCACGAGGTGTGAGGACCTGACCTCCAGTATTATTGAATACAGACGAGGGGGCAGCAAAAAGTATTATTATTATTAAATTCCATGTTTTTGTTGTAATACAGTGAGTTCTTGGGTCTAGTTGTTAATAGAAATGATCAGGTTCAACATTTGTGAATTTACTTTTTAGATTTTTTACATATTTGTCATGAAAGTACAACGTAAACAATCGAGAAATCAGACTAAACCAGGACTGAACCAGGACTAAACCAGATCCCTGTCTCAGTCCCCCCCCCCACCAGCCCTTCATGACATGGAAGAGCAGATTCAGTCACACAACACATTTTTAGTGGAATTCAAAACGTTGCGAGAGAAGTTTCTGATTAGCAGAGAACTCACTTTTAAAAGACGCTAAACGCGGTTAAACTTAAAATACGAAAAGTAATTTACGAAGTAGCAGTAGTAAAAACAGCAAAATGCATCAAGATCATCCTCACACCTGCGTCGGCAAGAGGAGCTTGGATGACACCTTTTTTTTTATATCAATGAACTGCAGCTAGTCTCTGACTGATCGGAACAAGACTCTATTACCCATCTGCCTCGAGAATCTTAATGCCCCTTCTGCTTTATATGTAAAGCCAACTCTTTTCTGGCTTCTTAGTTTAAGCAATGTGCAATTTTCACTTGTATTCCATTTCCAAGCTCAAGGTTATTTTGTTCCTCTAATCGCGACTTTTTTTTTATCCGTGATGATATTTGAGCTTTGGGCTCCACTCCATAGAGTTGGTGGAGTGACATCTCCAGTGTCATTTGTCTCTAAATAGTCCCTCATAGTTTGTTTTAGTTCTTGAACTACCTCTGCATTGTTAAGTAGTGATACATTTAGCCTCCAGTACTTGAAAAAATTCTCCTTACAAAGATCAAGGTGTAAAGTTACAGGTGCATGGTCACTCAGAGTTATCGTTTCTATATGGCAATCAATTACTTTATGCATGTGCAGTTGAGAGATGCAAAAGAAATCTATCCTCGAATAGCTATTATGAACATTGGAGAAAAATGTGAAATCTTTCATACTTTGGTTCCTATGTCTCCATGGATCCCCCAAGCCAAGTTCTGTTATCATGTTACTAAGCATTTTTGTTTTCCTAGTCTGTGGACCTGTCTCTGCTGGTGATCTGTCTAGTTTACCATCCTGCACAGCATTAAAATCTCCACCAACTACACCTTTTGCATTCTCTGCTATAATATTAGCAATTTCTTTGAAGAAATTCTCATCATATTCATTTGGAGCATATAAATTCATAATACATAATTCCTCATCCCCAACCCGTCCAACTACCATCACATATGTTCCCCATTTGTCTTGTATTACACTTTCTTTTGAAAAAATAAGTGATTTGTTAATCAAAATAGCTACTCCTCTTTTCTTTCCAAATGATGCATAGTATATTTGGTTTACCCATTCTCTTTTAAGTTTTTTATGTTCCAAATCATTCAGATGAGTTTCTTGCATTAGAGCTATGGAGCACTGCATCTTCTTTAACTGGTTGAATATCTTTTTTCTTTTTATAGGATGACTTAAGCCATGTACATTATATGTTAGAATACTGAGGTTTCTCATGAAAATACCTTAAAATTATTAAGGCACATCTTATTTTCTTTCTTATACAAAAGACAATACAACATGTATCTATAGTTTCGTGATTGCACCATTAGTATGTTATTCAAAGTACAGGTTGCACCCATTAGAACAAAAGTTTTGAACATGAACATAAACAGACTTCCAAACGTTAAACAAACCGAACACGCGTCCTTAAAAATGGTCGCTATGGAAACGGAGGAGGGTGACGAAAATCCTCCGCATAGTACAACACTCCGTGCAGTGGCAATAGTCTCACGGCAAAACGCTGTGCAAAGGGCTGCCTTCGCAAAAACCAACGTAAAGTAAATATAACCAAACAAAAAAGTCATCCCACTTTCTTCTGAGTAGGAGAAGGACCCCTTATACTAAACTATAATGATTACATCGTAGTGTCACTAGCCTTAATTAGTTAACAGTTATAAATCAAATAATTCGCACAATTCTTGCCTACTTTGCTACTCAATTCTCAATTCCTTCAGTTATTTGTCACCTCGTAGGAGCAATTGCAAATCCGCGGTGGTCAGCGTTGCTTCTCCAGCTCCTTGGGTGGCCCAGGTGTTGCGCACTAACTCCTCCCGACAGTTCTCTCTCTCTCTCGTCCACTTTAACGTTAATTCCCATCTGCTTGAGGACTGGCGCTGCCTCCATGAGTGTAGAGAACGTCTTAACTCCAGTGTCCATATGAATTTTTAGCTGGGCAGTGTGGGTTTTTTCGGAAGGTTCAATGCGTGTCCTAAAAAGAAGCACAGGAGATGGAGAATCCGAGAGAACAGGCCACTTTATTTCAGCATTTCCATTGAGAGAGATTCAAGTTGATTACCAAGTACAACTGCCACCCCGGAACGACGTCTCTGACCAACTCAAAATCAGGGGTAGCTTTATACTACATCTTGACAAAACATTAACTTGTTGATTTAGCATATACAGCAAGAAAATGAACAATACTGCTGACCCAGTGCACCTTATCATGGGTGGGAACATGCCACGGGGTCCACATATGTCAGTTTTTCTGCTTCGTGGCACTCAAAGTACAGAAAAACATGTTCTTTATGGCACTCAAAGTACAGAAAAAACATGTTATATAGACCTATAGATAGTCATACGTGTTTTCCACCCTGTTGTCATTCCAAAGTCCATAATATTAGGTGAATTAGCATGACCAACACATAATATTCCCCACAGCAGGGAAAGGAGATGTGGCTTTCACTTTCTTCTCTTTGAGCTGTTTGATCACATCCCTCACTTGTTTACGTTTACGGTGCGCCCCCTCTACTCCAAGATCCAGGTCCTCCGGTATTTCCAGTGTAGCGCGGAGCATGCCGGTTATAAAGCGGATCATATCGTTTTTCTCTTCACCTTCTCGTATCCCGTATATGCGTAGGTTATGGCGCCTGGATCTGGATTGGAGATCTTCACACTTGGCGGACAGTGTGGTGTCGCGTTGTAGCATGTAGCGATTAGCTCTGTTATGACGCTGTAGCAGGTCCTCGTTGTCGCTCACTCTCTGTTTCATGTCGGACATTTGCTCTTCAAGCTCCGTTGTCCTTTCAACAACATCTTTCAAAGCGTTTTCTACCCTTGCCAACCTAGATTTAGTATCGTTTGAAGCCTCCATATGCTCTTTCCTGAAGTCTTTTAACTCTGCTAGCACCGACGCCACATTGTTTTCGGGTTTATCCATGTCCAAGGCCGCTTCGTCACTTTGCTCCCGTCTGTCTTCTTTCTTGGTAGATCTTGTCTCCTTTCGTTGGCCAAACATTCTAAACTTTCTTAACAATCCAGTTCTGGGCAAAATATGTGTAGGTTCATTACATTTAGGCTAGTTTTAAGGGTCTCTCCCCAGAGCTCAAAAATCAAGCTGCTTAACCTGTCATGGCGTCACCGGAAGTCACCAGTGCTATATTAAAAGAAAAAGATTTAAAATAAAATTGAAATGAAGGTTGTAGAGCTCGAATTACTGAACATTTTGCAAGTTGTTGCCTGAAAATCTGACAATTATTAACCCTGTTACACTTAAGACGCCATTTCCACCCAAATCATTATTTCCTCAAACATTTTTGCTGTATTTTAAGGGTTTAATATATTTATTACTTTTAATATTTACTTTTAAAATATTTAAAACTTGAAATACAATTTCATTTGTAACAAGGCAGCCGCAATTTTGTATATAAATTATCATACCTAAAAGTCAAGGCCACACGCTCAGGAGAATTAACAGACAAATGCACAGAAACAGCATTTAAATAGACAGAGTTTTGCAAGTGCAATAGGGTTAAGGAAGTAACGAAGTAAAGTGTATTGAAGTTTGACCATGTGAATTTACTTTTTAGATTTTTATATATGTGTCATGAAAGTACAACGTAAACAATCGGGAAATCCCCCCGTAACTATGACATCATCGCATTCTAAAACCCACCAATAGCAGTGGCCCGTGGAACGCGGTGATGTCATCCGGAACCGACAATAGAACCGACAACATCTAAGCTGGCTCAGTTGCCATGGTAACACCAGCCCTTCATGACATCACATTGAGCTTTGATGCAAAGCCTTTCTTTAATTTATTTTCTTGTAAGGAAAGAGTAGATTCAGTCACACAACACATTTTTAGTGGAATACAGTTGCGTAAGAAGCTTCTGATTAGCAGAGAACTCACTTTTAAAAGACGCTAAACGCGGTTAAACTTAAAATACGAAAAGTAATTTACGAAGTAGTAGCAGTAAAAACAGCAAAACGCATCAAGATCATCCTCACACCTGCGTCGGCAAGAGGAGCTTGGATGACAGCTTTACACTTTCAGATCAGAACGTGAAACTAGACTATGAAGTCAATGAAGTGCAGCTGCTCTCTGAGTCTCTGACTGATCAGAACGAGACTCTAGATAATGTAATGTGCAAATTACCGCTGTTCTTGGACGAAAAAGCAGATGAGAGTGAATAGATAACGCAAAAACTGCGAAACTGCCATTAGACCGGACGGAGCTTTCTTTCAGAGCAGCCTGGAGGAGCTAACGACGATGAGCACTAAAGTAGACAACAAAGAAAAGTCTCTGATAGAGAAAAACCAAATATCTAAAAAATGATGTTATCGAGAGAAAAAATCGACTACTTCTAGAAGAATACAGAAGGGTTAGTGATTTAGAGGAGACACTTGAGCTGCAACGTGAAGAGCTCGAGGATCACAGAAAGACGATCGAAAAACTCCAGCATCAACTGAAGCGAAGCACAACACCTCGTCCAGACCACACTAATGACCTCTTGGCTAAAGTGAATGAGATGCAAACTGAGATAAACGAATTCGTATACAAGCAACAGAAAATCACGAAGGAAAATGATCGGTTAAAATCAGAGGCGATATTTCTCCGGGATCAATTAGAAGAGGCAAACAACACCGTCGAGAAATACACAGAATCCATTCGTGAGAAGCTTTGGAGTGAAATAGATGGTCTGAGGTGCAAAAATAAGAGTCTCACAGCCGAGGTGGAAAAACAAAAGGATGAGAACGAAGAACTCAAAATCAAACAAACGTCTCTTGTAGATAAAAACAAACAAGAGGTTAAAAAGATGATTTCAAAGATAGCTGATCTGAAGCTAATGATTGAAATGGCGCAGGACACAATCGCGGAAAAAGAGGAGATGATTGAGAAACAACAAAGAAAGATTAACGGTTTGGAGAGGCTGGTGGAGGAGCTTTTCGAGAACTTAAACGATCTTAGGCAAACCATCCGAGAGCGGAGAGACAGCAGCTCGACGCCCAGCTCGAGGAGGAGATATTTCGAAATATGGCAACAGAGCTTTCGTTTTCGAACGCAGATTTAGAGACCTTAGCGGACCAACAAACTTTAGTGGTAGACAACACGATTGTACTCTCTAGTTCAAGCCCGGTCAGCAACAGCGACGTTTCAGACGGTCAGGACAGAGAGGAAGAGCTTTTACAAACGTGTCTCACCCAGTCAGAGCTCCCTGATTCAGATCATGCCGGCACACAGATGCAGACTGATGCTTGTGACTCACTGGACACCGGTGAATCCAAACAGTCTGTGTCTTGGTACAGTGCAGCCAAATCTGTAGCAAAGTGGGTTATGTTCTGTGGCGCAATGGGTTTGTCCGCCTACTTCTGGTACAAGTTACATTTTCAAACATTGGACCCTTGTGATCTAATGTTTGAGGTTCTTTCGCTTTATGAGGGCGATAACCTGCTCCCTTATTTCTAAACACACCAGCAATACCCAGTTGGGATTGCTGAATCTTTGAAGCGCCCAAATTTTTATTTCAGTGACATTATAAGGTGAAGTTTCGGGCCAAGTCAGCTGACGTAGCCATGTGAACCATTAAAAAATGTTTGATTACAATAGTTTTCTTGGGTCAGTTGACTGGACCTGGGCCTTTTTCTAACAGGTGTGAAACTGAACCTTTCATGTCTGAAGAAGGGCTCGGCCTGAAACATCACATTGTGGTGACACTGAAAATCAGACGAGCATCAGGAACATGATCCTGAGAGCAACAATGACAATGGAATGCTCATACGGTGAGAATTGCATTGTTATACACTAAAACCTAAACTTAACCAACGAGAAATTGAATTTGTCAACAGGATAAATGTTTATTTGGGTTGAAAACGTTTCGCAGCTCTCTCCTTTCCTCCTGTACATTTTTCTCCTTTTGTTTGAGTGTCATAGTGTTAATTTTCATTGAATTATTTTATTATTCTTGACTTGATTTTATTTTATCAATCAATCAATCAACTTTTTTAATCAAAGGGCAATTCAGTTCACACATTTCTGGTCATGCACAATCTATAAATAATAATATAAAATATAGCCGCAAGCGGCGATGATCGGCCCTCGCGTGTGCTCACGCCGCGCCCCGCAAACGCCGCGCCCCGCAAACGCCGCGCCCCGCAAACGCCGCGCAAACGCCGCGCCTCGCCGCGCTCGCAAACGCCGCGCCTCACACTGACCCTAATAATCCTAAAATTAAACCTTACCCTAATCATAATCCTAACCATAGCCCCAACCCTAAACCTAAAAATCTGAAATTTAATTTTCAAAATTTGGCCAAAAAAAAAAAATCCAAGATGGCGGACTTCCGGTTTGTAAAGGGGCGTGGTCACAATATACATTTTTGTTCTTATTGCCATGATGCATGTGGATACCAAATTTGGTTTGGCTACGCCAACGTTTGTGTAAGGACGTCCCATTGGCAAGGATACAATTTTGGCTTGTTGCCATGGCAACACAATGTAAATTGGATGTGAGCATCATTGAGTTTTTTAATGGAGACCATGTCGCAAATGTGGATACCAAATTTTGTATATCTGTGACAAATAAAACCTTATTTTTACATACAAATTTTCCAGGGGGCGCTATTGCACCCATTTTTATATTTTCTTACATCAGTCTGTTCAGGGTTGAGGTGTGAACTCATGATTAAAATTTGAGTGAAATCGGCCAAAGTTTGTGCAAATTATCACTCGTTGAAGTTTGATGGTGAGCCCCAAAAACAAACCTGAAATTTGCACCGTTGCCACAGCAACACCGTGTGACCTTTTAAAAAGCTTTTAACAACTTTTAATGTCCCACTTGTCTAGATGATACAGAATGATTCTGTCTGGGTCAAACGCCCAAGGACGAGTTCGTTCAAGTACGAGGACAGGTCGCACGATCAATCCAATATGGCCGACTTCCTGTTGGTTGTCTAGCAACCGCGTAATATACTTTTTTGTTCCTATTCCCATGATGCATCTGTGTACCAAATTTGCTTTGGCTACGCCAAAGTTTTTGTCGGGCCAAGGGCAGATGTTTGGCCTGTCGCCATGGCAACACGATGGGAAATGGCATGGGGTCGTCATTGACTTTTTTGATCAAGACCATGTCATGAATCTGTGTACCCAATTTTATATGTCTACAACAAAGTAAATGTTTACACTACCATGCAATTTCCCTAGGGGGCGCTATTGCTCCCATCTGAGATTTTCTTATATAAATGTGTTCAGGGTCGGAGTGTCAATCAACGATTCAAATTTGAGTGAAATCGACCAAAGTTTTGTGCCAGAATTTGTAGATTTTACCAAAGGAGAGTTTATGCCATCGCTATGGCAACGCCATAAAAAATATGACATGGGTGTCACTGACTTTTGGATCAGGATGCCAAAATGGAATTTTGTGCAAAATTTCAGAAATTTTTGAGCAACTATTTGGGAGCAAATGAATTTTTTCCATATTAAATTTTGTTTCAATCTATAGGGGGCGCTAATGCACCAAATTAATAATTTTCACATGAAGTAGCTTCAGGGCAGAGAGTTTAACAAATGTTTCAAATTTCATTGAAATTGGAGTTCGTTTGAGCAAATGGGAGCAATTTGTAAATGTCCAAAATTGTGAGCATTTTTTGTTGCTTCACTGCTCAGAGATCGTAAGACGTGTGTGAACAGTTTGGATAACTTTTATTGTTCTACGTCTTGAGATGATGTGGACCAAATTTGAGCTCGTTCGGGTGAACGCCCTCGGAGGAGTTCGTAACAGCTTAGCAAACTTTAAGCCAATATTGCTGCCCCCTAGTGGAGCACACGGTGTTGGCGTAATAATATTTTTTCCTTGTCTTGACATGATCGACTTCTGTGTCAAATTTCATGATTGTACGTGCAAGTTTTTTTTTGTGTCATTCGTATTCCCTAATGCATTTTTGAGTCGTTTGGTGGCGCTGACGAGCCATTTTATTTATTTTTGTAAAATGGAAATAGCCAAAACGTAGGGAAGCGCGAGTTTTACCAGATGGCAAAATTTCAGGACTTTTCGTCATTGTTTAGTGGGTGAAAAATGGGTGAGTTGGTTAGGAGAAAAATAATAAGAAAGAAAGAAAGAAAGAAAGAAAGAATAATATTCCGGTACGAGAACAATGTTCCGCTTTTTTTTGGCTGACAAACTATACATTTTCGGAAACCTCAGGCGCATTGCTACGTGATGGCGAGGGTCCCTGGTCACTACGGGCGAGTCATGTCGCGCCATTCCATTTTTCGGCCACTTGGAGTTTCGCTGTGCGAAACTAATAGGCCCTTCGCCGGCCTTCGGCGCTCGGGCCTAATAATAATAAGAAAGACAGACGTCATACATACAAACCACAGTGCATCAGGGACACAGTAGCAAATTCACTTTCCATTTAAAATCCTTATGGCAGAAGGAATGAAAGATTTGGCGTAGCAGTTACTCCTTTGCTGTTGGGTGACATAGCGCCTCCCAGAGGGCATTTTCATGAACTGTGAGTGCAGAACATGGTTAGGTTGGCTCAGTATGGCCTTAGTCCTTTGGAGCACCCGATGTCTCCACACAGAGGCCAAATCCTCCATCTGAACTCCACTGATTTTGCTGCTTTGTATTTCTCTAGCCGTGTGTGTGTTTTGAGTTTTACTTCCTGTTGTATTGATTGTTTGCCCAAATGTGTCTCACCTGTGTTATATTCATTTGTGTGCATTTGTACCCTGTGTTCTCCTTTGCTCTTTGTTGGTTCATTTGTCATCTGGGCCCAGTCAAGCAGAAGTAAACAACAAGGCCAAAAATTCAAGTTAATGCATCTGATATAAAAATGTATTGAACAGATACATATGTACTCTAGTTTATGAAACTGTTTACCTTTTTTCTGTACCATTTTTGGTTCTAAAGTTACATACGTTTTAAACAGACCATGTATGAAACATGGAACAAAAATTATTTCCCAAATTTCAAAGACCTGAAAATCATGTAAATAAATGGATGTATTTCATCATATCTTATGTTATTTGATCTTTGAACTGTTGATGAAGGTACATGATTTATTTTTATTTTATGTATTTAAAATGATAAAAATTTGCTTGGAAGGACTGACATATTTTATAGAAATAGTTTCCTTTCATTTTGAAGTAATATTAAAGTATTCGGAAGAAAAAAGCGACAAATTATGTAAAATCCTGCACCTTCTACTTGTTTGCACAATTTTCCCTCCGTTACTTTTCCCTCCGTTACCATGACCTTTCTTAATAAAAAATCTCATTAGTCAAAAAGTAAGAGGTTTTTCAACCTAATCTTGTACCATATGGTAGAAAACTATATGAAGCAAATATTCAAACCAGTTTGTTAAGGATATGTAAGTGAGAACCAAGAGTTATCACTGTTTGTATTTATTGCCCATAAAGTGCTGCGTATTTCATTCCCTCCGTTACTGACATGAGTTTTTTAATTTTTTGTCAACAACTTGAAAGAATATCACAGGTTTAACTTTATCATCCAGGCCCCTGATGGGTCTCACACTTCTGAGCTGACACAATCCATGTATCGTTCATTCATTTGTTTTTTCAAAATAAAACCAAATATAAGAAAACAAAAAAACAACTATTTTCTACATTATTTGTCTCCAAAACCAAAATGAAACAATGGATAACGATTTGTTTTTTCTGTTTGCAACCACATACGGACTGAACCCAGAACCAGGACTGAACCAGGAGTGAACCAGCAATGTTGCGATGGGCCCTGCAGTCCACCTGCGTAGACTGATCAGGACTGAGAACGGGACCAGATTTGGACCAGGACTTGGACTGAACCAGGACTGATCCCAGGACTAAAACAGGACTAAACCAAAATTAAACCAGGTCTGAACCAGGACTGAACCAGTCCAGATTCTCAAGTCAGTCTCAGTCCCGGTCTGAGTCTCAGTCCAGTCAGTCCGAAAAAGTCAGGCATCGCGTTATCGTTTTTTTTTTTTTTTGGTTTTATATTGAAACACAAATGAACAAATGATACAGGTTCTCACTGTTGTTTTTTTTGTTTTGATTTGTTTTGAGCTGTAAACACGAGGGCATCAATCTGACAAGAACTGAAGCTACGAAACGTCTTGAATCTAAAAACTTTTCTCCATTTGACAGAACTGAAGGGATGACGCAGAAGTCTCAAACTCTCGTCTGTGGTCAATCCTTCTGTCAATCACGTCCTCTGAAACTAAAGCGACAGGACACAGCTCCAGATCCGCTCGTCTTTGTAAAGTTTTCTCAAAGATTGTGCTTCTGTCTGGCCTGATAAGCTTGACCCAAAACCAGCGCTGGTGTCTTTAGGTCAGGCAAAGTGTAGTTAAAATGCTTTGCCTCTGTCCGTGGTGCTGAACGTAAAACACTTGAGGGACACAAGCGAAGTCTCTTTACAGCTGCTTTGTTTGCAACAGCGTCTCATGTGAGTTTTATTTATTTTGCGTCATGTAATGAATCAAATTAACTTGAGACGGGCGCATTAAAACAAGACTCATCCATGAAATGTTTAGTTTATCAAATGTAAGAATGAAAAATGTGCAATAATATACGAAAAAGCAAAGTAATGTTCAGATATTCAGATTAAAAAAGTTGTAAACAGAGCACATGTGACTGGAAAAACTGGGATCACGAGTAGAGATGATGAACGCGTCTCATTTCTCTTTCCTCGCTTCCTTCTCCTTGATTCCTTTCCTTGATTCTGCAGGAAACACAGAGGAGACACAGTAAAGTTTGATTCTTTTATTTGATATGTCTGCCTCCTGAAGCCTTCCTCATTTTCACTCTTTCCTTCCGTGGTTTTCTTTGGGACACACCTACATATAACACATTTGATTGACAGCAGAAAAACTGAGGATCGAGAAGACGAATCAAGGAGAAGGAAGCGAAGAAAGAGAATTGAGATGCAGCCTAATCCGTGTATAATTCATTCATTCATTTTTCAAAATAAAACCAAAAATAAGAAAACGAAAAAAACAACAACTATTTATTATTTGTCTCCAAAACCAAAATGAAGAAATGGATAATGATGTTGTTTTTTTTATTTTGTGTTTAAATGAAAAATGGAAAAATCAGATCCGTGTCTTAAACTGTGATGCCAGACTTTTGTGCTGCATACGGACTGAACCAGGACTGAACCAGGACTAACCAGGACTAAACCAGGACTAAACCAGGACTAAACCAGTAGTGTCGGGATGGGCCCGGAGGTGCGCCCGTGTAGACTGCTCAGGACTGAGACCGGGACCAGACCAGGACCAGGACTAGGACTGAACCAGGACTGAACCAGATCTCGGTCTCAGTCCTGCTCTGGTCCTGGTCTGGTCCTGGTCTCAGTCCCAGTCTGAGTCTTGGTTCAGTCCGGCATCACAGTTTAATTCACGGACACGGCTGTTTTTTCCATTATTCATTTAAACACAAAATCAAAAACTGAAAAAAAAAAAAAAAAAATCGTTATCCGTTTTTTCATTTTAGTTTTGGAGACAAATAATGAAGAAAATAGTTGTTTTTTCGTTTTCTTATTTTTGGTTTTATACTGAAACACGAATGAACGAATGATACACAGTTGGCTACACAGACTCAGCCACACTGTTTGTCTATGGTGAAGTTTAGAGCAGATTATAGCCAATAGAACAGGTCAGCCCAGATAAAAGTTGGTTGCCTGGGTGGATTTTTGTGTCTTTTCTAGTGTCGTAGTTCTCAAGACTGGTCTTGGTATCGAGACCAGCCCCAGGACCACTTTTTTACAGTCTTGGGCTCGTCTCAGACTCGAGCACATTTGGATTCGTTCTTTTCTCGGTCATGATGGCGTTTGAACTCGATCTTGTATCAGTCTTGATGGACTCGGTCTTGTCTCGGTCTTGAAGGTGCTTGGACTCGGTCTTGTCTCGGTCTTGAAGGTGCTTGGACTCGGTCTTATCTCGGTCTTGAAGGTGCTTGGACTCGGTCTTGTCTCGGTCTTGAAGATGCTTGGACTCGGTCTTGTCTCGGTCTTGAAGGTGCTTGGACTCGGTCTTGTCTCGGTCTTGAAGGTGTTTGGACTCGGTCTTGAAGGTGCTTGGACTCGGTCTTGTCTCGGTCTTGAAGGTGTTTGGACTCGGTCTTGAAGGTGCTTGGACTCGGTCTTGTCTCGGTCTTGAAGGTGCTTTGGACTCGGTCTTGAAGGTGCTTGGACTCGGTCTTGTCTCGGTCTTGAAGGTGCTTGGACTCGGTCTTGTCTCGGTCTTGAAGGTGCTTGGACTCGGTCTTGTCTCGGTCTTGAAGGTGCTTGGACTCGGTCTTGTCTCGGTCTTGAAGGTGCTTGGACTCGGTCTTGTCTCGGTCTTGAAGGTGCTTGGACTCGGTCTTGTCTCGGTCTTGAAGGTGCTTGGACTCGGTCTTGTCTCGGTCCTTGAAGGTGCTTGGACTCGGTCTTGTCTCGGTCTTGAAGGTGCTTGGACTCGGTCTTGTCTCGGTCTTGAAGGTGCTTGGACTCGGTCTTGTCTCGGTCTTGAAGGTGCTTGGACTCGGTCTTGTCTCGGTCTTGAAGGTGTTGGACTCGTCTTGTCTCGGTCTTGAAGGTGCTTGGTCTCGGTCTTGACTCGGTCTTGAAGGTCTTGGATCTCTTGTCTCGTCTTGAAGGTGCTTGGACTCGGTCTTGTCTCGGTCTTGAAGGTGCTTGGACTCGTCTTGTCTCGGTCTTGAAGGTGCTTGGACTCGGTCTTCTCGGTCTTGAAGGTGCTTGGACTCGGTCTTGTCTCGGTCTTGAAGGTGCTTGGACTCGGTCTTGTCTCGGTCTTGAAGGTGCTTGGACTCGGTCTTGTTGTCTCGGTCTTGTCTCGGTCTTGAAGGTGCTTGGACTCGGTCTTGAAGGTGCTTGGACTCGGTCTTGTCTCGGTCTTGAAGGTGCTTGGACTCGGTCTTGTCTCGGTCTTGAAGGTGCTTGGACTCGGTCTTGTCTCGGTCTTGAAGGTGCTTGGACTCGGTCTTGTCTCGGTCTTGAAGGTGCTTGGACTCGGTCTTGGTCTTGGACTCGGTCTTGGTCTTGGTCTCGTCTTGTCTCGGTCTTGAAGGTGCTTGGACTCGGTCTTGTCTCGGTCTTGAAGGTGCTTGGACTCGGTCTTGTCTCGGTCTTGGGTCTTGAGGTCTTGAAGGTGCTTGGACTCGGTCTTGAAGGTCTTGGTCTCGGTCTTGAAGGTGCTTGGACTCGGTCTTGTCTCGGTCTTGAAGGTGCTTGGACTCGGTCTTGAAGGTCTCGCTTGGACTCTGTCTCTTGGTCTCGGTCTGAAGGTGCTTGGACTCGGTCTTGTCTCTCGGTCTTGAAGGTGCTTTGGACTCGGTCTTATCTCGGTCTTGAAGGTGCTTGGACTCGGTCTTGTCTCGGTCTTGAAGGTGCTTGGACTCGGTCTTGTCTCGGTCTTGAAGGTGCTTGGACTCGGTCTTGTCTCGGTCTTGAAGGTGCTTGGACTCGGTCTTGTCTCGGTCTTGAAGGTGCTTGGACTCGGCGTTTAAGCGCAGCACAGTTTGCTTGACCTATTTTAAGCCTAAATGAACATTAACCAGATCAAATGGAGATAGATTTGAAATGACAAAGATGGTCTCAATTTGGTCTCGATGGGCCATGGTCTTGGTCTTGGACTTGTCTGGGGATATTAAAGTGTGTCATTTAATCCTGAAAATCACATTCTCTTTTCTAAATCTCGTTTTCGGCATCAGTATTGCACATCCAGTCTATTCCTTAGTGTCGAAATCGAGTTCGACATTTTAGTATTTATAAGTCGTGACTTCGACTCGAGTCAAACTTGAGTCACTATTTTTAGGACTTGAGACTTGACTTGATAAAATGGACTAAGACTTGGAACTCGACTTGGACTTGAAGGTGTAATGACTTGGGTCTTGACTCAGACTTGAGCCTTGTGATTTCAGAAGACTTGATGCTTCTCCTAAAATTGATGTTTTTAGAAAATACTTTTCTCTTTACAGTTGCTAAATGCGGTGCTTAAATGTACAGAAACAAACTGGAACATGTCCCTCCCACTTCTCTGTTTGTAACTGAAGTACTGTGATCAAATGTACTACAGTAATATACAGAACAATACAGTAAAACAGAGGGAACTACAGAGAACATGATCCTTCCATTTCAGTGCAGATGACACGACAAAATAACTGATATTAATCTCTTTTAAATATTAATTCTTCCCGTTCTGACTGTAATATTTCGCTCTCTTGTCAAAACAACACAAGGAAAAATTAACAATACTAAAACTCTTATATAAGTCATATAAATAGCTGCAAATGTTTTTTTGTCAGTTTAAAGCCTGACTGTGAAATGACTAGCATCAAAGCAAGACTTGACTCAGAAAGACTTGAAACTCGCAGACGACTCGAGACTCGACGTGGACTTGAATGGCTTTGACTTTGGACTTGACTCGGACTTGAGGACTTGAGACTTACTTGAGACTCGCAAAACAACGACTCGGTCCCACCTCTGGCCCTCGTGGAGGATCACCGTACGGCCTTAAACTCCAACTCCAACACGTGGATGAAGCCGGCACATCTGTACAAGACTCTGGAATCCTGGGAATCTGAGGAGCTGAGCGCAGCACAGACTGAGTCAGACTTTGGTATTAGAGGAATGTCTCCTGATGCTGTTTACATTTGCCATCGAGCGGTTCATTTTTGTACAGTCGGGCTGGAGATATAAAAACAACACTCTGCCAACAGAACATGATCATTGTATGGAAAAACATGTGGTTTAGTTCTGTTTATTTAATTTTTTTTTACAAGGACCATGGGATAATTACGTGTTGTAAATATAAATTAAAGTTTTAGACTGATTAAGAATCAGTTTTGTGAAGAAAAGTTGAAAAATATGTTGAAAATTGCAGGAATTACAGAGCTCTTGTTTTTATTTTATTATATTATTATTTTAATAACTTAAAGCCAAAACAAAATAATAACAAAATTTACTAACTTAAAAAGATAATTATATGTACAAAGAAATCAATACAAAAACTGAGGAAGTGGTTAAAAATGTAATCCTAATTCTTCTAATTCTCCTAATTCTCTGATTGGTTTGATAGATTTTTTTGTTTGAAATATTGTTTGAAGATAATTCTAGGATATTAATTTTAAAAATGGGTCTGGAATTGTAGAATTTGGATTTATGGATGTGAAACTTTTCAAACACAGGTTTACTAAATATTAATCTAATTTATATTGTTTATGATGGAACTGGGTTATTATCATGGATCTAAAATAAAAAACTAGATAATCCCCTCCCTCTCTGTCCCATCTTGAGACCGACTAGTGGCCGCTCCAGGTACTGCAGCTCCAGGAGCTTGGGCCCAGAAACAATTCTCCCACAGAAGCACAATGAATTTTGGGAATTCAAACTGCTCGTGTCCGGCTGAGGAAACATCGACAACTTTCACAAAGGTCAGATTTTGTTGGATTCTTTACTATTTTCCGAATATAAACTAAAATTCTTAAATCCTCAAAGCATCTAAAAGTTAGTTTTGTTAGACTTTGCACACAAGCTCCACTCTAGCAGCTCTCGCTCTGACTGGTCAGAGTGAGTGAGTGAATGAACGAGCAAGTGAATGAGTGAGAGAATGAATGAATGAGTGTATGAACGAACAAGTGAATAAATGAGTGAGTGAATGAACAAAGAAGTGAATGAGTGAATGAATGAGTGAATGAACGAGCAAGTGAATAAATGAGTGAGTGAATGAATGAACAAAGAAGTGAATGAGTGAGTGAATGAATGAATGAGTGTATGAACGAACAAGTGAATAAATGAGTGAGAGTGAATGAAAAAAGAAGTGAATGAGTGAGTGAATGAATGAATGAGTGTATGAACGAACAAGTGAATAAATGAGTGAATGAATGAATGAATGGGTGAATGAACAAACAAGTGAATAAGTGATTGCGCGAGTGAATGAAATGAACAAGTTAATGAAGTGAGTGAGTGAGTGAATGAACAAACAAGTGAATGAAGGAGATAATGAACAAACAAGTGACCAAGCGAATAAGCGAGTGAATGAACAAGCGAATAAGCGAGTGAATGAACAAGTGAATGAGTGAGTGAATCGATGAATGAACAAGTGAACGAGTCAGTGAATGAATGAATGAGTGACCGAGCGAGTAAGTGAATGAAAGAACAAATGAATGAGTGAGTAAATGAATGAATGAGTGAGTGAAAAAAAACAATGAATGAGTGAATGGATGAATGAATGGGTGAATGAACAAACAAGTGAATAAGTGATTGCGCGAGTGAATGAATGAACAAGTGAATGAGTGAGTGAATGAACAAACAAGTGAATGAATGAGATAATGAACAAACAAGTGAATGAGTGACCAAGCGAATAAGCGAGTGAATGAGCAAGTGAATGAGTGATCGAGCGAGTAAGTGAATGAGTGAGTGAGTGAATCGATGAATGAACAAGTGAACGAGTCAGTGAATGAATGAATGAGTGACCGAGCGAGTAAGTGAATGAAAGAACAAATGAATGAGTGAGTGAATGAGTGAGTGAGTAAAAAAAAAACAATGAATGAGTGAATGGATGAATGAATGAATGAATGAATGAGTACTACCCACCTCTCCCTGAATCTATAAACAGTTCCTTGAGTCGCTCAGGTGACTCGGTGTGGTTCTGGCGGCCTCTCGTTCATTTTCATTGAGCAGGAAGTGCGTTTGATTCGCTGCAGCTTTGATGTTCTGGACTCAGGTCACTTTGATGTTTGTCTCTATAAATTCTATAAAGAGCCTCTTGTCATAACAGCTGTAAAATGCAGCGTTTGGATTCAGACTTGAACAGCAACAAAGTCTTTCATTTTATCGTTGGGCTTTGAAGTGCGGCCGGAGCACAGACGCTCTCCTCTGCTCCTGTGTGCTGTGTTGCCAGATCTCACAGAAGAAACAAGTAACCAGGCCTGTTATGGAAAAAAAAAAAGATGGAAGAACAGATGTGGGAAAGATGGAGTGGCGTGGGTAGTGTCGTGTTTTAGTTTTAGTTTTCCTTGAGTGAAGCAGAAAAGAGGGAGTCACTGTCTGTGTGAATGTTCATGTATGTTATAAAAGAACTACAAAAGAACAAGCACAACTCTACTGCTGTTTTTACTTATTTATAGCATCAGACTTGGTCATTTGGGATGATTAAGGGCCTGTTTACACAAGAACGCTTGAGGGTAAAAACAACAAAATATTTTATCCGAAGTGTCTTTCGTTTAGATGGTTTTTGGGGCTTAAAAACGCAAAAATCTTGAATATGTTCCGCTGTAATGTTTCTGTCGACACTGCCCAAGACACAAAAACTCTGGTCAGATCTGCTCACGTCATGTACAAGTTTACATCACATACATACAATACACAGAAACAAACAAATCATTTCCATGCGTCGGACCTTCAGCTCTAATAAACTTACAGGAGGCTCCCAACAAATGTACAGAATGTGCAGAGATACTATTAGTGAACAGACAAGGATCTGCAATCACTTCTGTGAAATTCTGGATGCACCAGGTCATCGCAGTCGAGTCAGATGGATCTGGACGAGACCTGGAGAACCAATCGATGGTTTGACGACTTTGTGGAAGGAGTAGCGGATGAAAATGCGCAGCATGAAAACCAAAGTGTTTTTTTAGATTGATTTGGCTTTTTTTTTTTTTACAAATTGCAGTGTATTTCTGCCACCCTCCCACGTGACAACGAATCAAAGCTGCTACAACGATGACGCGTTTGACGTAGCAGAAAGAGCTTCGCACCCGCCCCCTCCTCTGCCTCCACCCCGCATCAGCTGACAATTCCCACATGAACGTGACAGCATAAGCTCATTGTTTTACACTGCAGTGTACACAGTATAATAAGTTTATCTATTAGCGTTTATTAAAACTTTACCAATCAGTAATGTTCAGCTGATGTGGACGCGGTACTTGAGCTTCGTGCACCTCAAAGTACTCGTCCGATTCTGGGTTCAACACATGCGGCTGAACGCGCTGTATCTCCATGATGAATAAAAGTTTATTCCTACCGCTGTCAGGGCGCACGCCTGTCTCCCCCTCCCTCCCTAAGATGGGTGGAGGAAGGGCGGCTCACTCAGAGCCTACGTCACGTTTGGAGGGCGGAGCCTGTGCTTTCTCAGGACGGGCGGGGGGAGGAGCAATAGTCGGCCTTTCATAGTTCCTGGTCTGTGACTGCCTTCAAGAAATCAGTAAGATTTCATAACTATTGTGTAATGGATGTTCCAAAACCAAAACTGTGCTTGTTTATGTGCAGAAGATACAATGTGAAAAGAGTTATTTTACATGAGATGGGCCATTTAAGTACAAAAAATACCCAACCAAATTCCACACACTTTTGCATCACCGTATGTACACAGATTTCCTCCCAAAAACACAGAATAAAAAGTAAAGACCTGATGCCACTTTAGCCGTCATCATATAAACATAGCCTTAAATCTAAAATGCCTCTCTCTGATCTGAACAGTCACTACCTAAACCCCAGCACCTGCAGACAAACATGTTTCTGAGCTTTCACCTGAGGTCTGAGAATAAGAAAAACCTGCACATGTCCTCTATCTGCAGGTTTAGGCTCTGGACACACAGGTTCAGTTGTGATTGTCCAGTCAAAACCACATGCCTGATTTCAGAGGGTGTGATTGACAGGCGAATTAACCAATCAGAGAGACACATGCTTTGGACCATGGCATTTTCCATGGCACAGAATGTAAAAAAGGAAGGGAAAAAACAAGATAAACGACTGAGAAACTGTGGATTTTTACAGAATCAACAATGAAAGCACCAAACGATGACTTAGAGATAAAATAAGTCTTATATTTTGTTCTAAATGTTACAAGAATTTTTGAGAAGAGATGTTTTCTGCATTTGGGAGCCGCTGTGGTTTGGACGGAGCTTTTTCACCCTCTATTGTCCCACTCAATATGGCGCAATAAACTGACGGCTGAAAAATGAAGGAACGAGGAAAGGAGGAGGAAAAAAGAGAATGGAAACATGGCCAGAGCCTCCCAGGTTTGGGTCGTGAGAAGCTCCAGCTGGGTCTGCTCTCCGGCCCCTCCCAGTGACCTTGGCCCACCGCCCGTCCACCTCCGCAATGCACATGTGACTCACACCAGCCATGTTCTCACAGCTCGGTGTGGGGTAAGTTCTGCTACTGTGTCTGTGATACTAAAAAAAACCCTGAGCCCTGCAGTTTGGGATGATTGTTTACTGAGCTCCAGACTCCAAATGTGATAGGCTCTATTCACGCTTACGTCACAAACCAGGAAGACGTTTGGAAACATGCGATGACAACTTCCTTTGGGCTCTGTTTGCAGCAGTAACTCTGACAAAATCTACAAAAAATGAGAAAATGTCTCAGTTTTCTTCATCTCCATGTCATTGTAGTGTTCCCTTATGTTCAGCTAATCAACAGTTCCAAACACACCTCAGTTTTCATCATTTCTCCACTGACGCACAACTCAGAGCGCACTGGGTACATGCGATTAGAAGAGATGAAGGTGCCAAATTCAAGATGATTTCAAAGAGCACATACGTATACAGTCTTTATTTTAGCACTGATCACACCGGAAGTTGCCATTGCATCTTTCCCAATGTCTTCCTGGTTTGTAAGACATGGAGTTGTCCTTTTTTATTAGCCTATTAACAAATGCATATTTAACAAAGTAAAAAGAAACTCATTTGGACAATTTCATCTTTAGAACTGCCCATCTCCTGCAAACTGCAAATATGTTGGCACGGACATTTCATATGTGTACAAGCAATGTGAGAATAGCTCTGTTCAGATCTTACTGTGCACCACTCTATACTGCCCACTTGTGGTGCGGTTACAGTCAAACAAAATTTAAGAAGCTGTATGTTACATAAAATGGACAAGTGCCAGTTTGCTGTTTGTGAAGAATTATGTTCCTACATTGAATGCTGTGTGAAACATTGTATACAAATTTATGAAGTGCCTGGAAGATTCACAAAATGAAATTATAAATGTTTGAATTATGCCTGAGCGGAGTACCATATTATTCGGACTGTAAGTCACATCGGACAATAAGTCACACTTTTTGGAGGAAATTTATTTTACAAAATTAGAGACCAGGAACCGACATTTCATCCTGAAAGTCAAGTTATAGTAAAAACAATAGAACAGAGAACAACAGACTGTTAACGTCACAAATCACTAAATCCATTCAATTGTTCATCCTCGGTGTCACTTCTGAGCAACTCCGCAACCTCCAGAGGTAAACAGAGCGCCGCTTCCTCTTCTGTGTAGCTGTCGTCAGACTCAGCATCAGTTCCAGTTAGAATTATTCCGGCGTTTCTGAATCCCGACAGGATGGTTTCGGTTTCATTGGAGTCCAGGCTTTGTCCATCCATCCAGTGACTTCCAGGAAAGTTTCATGGTGCATCCTCCTGCTGTCACAAGTTTCTCACTCACTCCAAACTTTCTTTCTGCTGCTTGATTACCGTTTTCAGCTGCATATTTTGCTACTTGCAGCTTGTAATCTGCAAAATATTATCTTCTTTTTGGGGGCATTTGTGTTCAGTCTTCACACTTGTCTTAATAAGTTTGTTTAAATTTTAAATAAGTCATAGGACTGCCCAAACCATGAAAAATACGGTAGTGTCAGGTTCACTTCTGAACTCTGGTGTCACTGGAGGAACTGTTTATATGAACTATAGACCATTATGACTGTTTTGTTTGTCTTCTGTCTGTTTTTAAATGTTTCTATGCATTTACTGGAGTCTGAAATAAAGCTTGATTGAGTGATAAATTGTTTGATTAGCTGTTGTTGAAATCTACTGCACAATGTGGAACAGTATTTTGAGCTTTGGGTAACTCAAACACGCGTGAATGAAACAAAACACGTCTCCAGGTACAGTCTGTTTTTGTGCAGGTAACAGCGTTCTGACATGACTTAAAGCTCACAGGAGTGAAACGTGCGTAATATAAGACCTTTCAGCTTTTTATAGGAGCCACGTAGTCCCATTAAAGTCCATATTTGAGCAGAGATAAGAGAGCGTTTTCTTTTGTGGAGCCTGAGTGACATTCCTGATGCCCTTGTTTGGTATCTGTGTTTACCTTGGGTCTGTTTTCTTAGGAGGAAGGTTACACACAGTACACGGGCGCTGTGGGTCTGACAGGTCACACCAAATCCAAATCCACTTTGTTTATACAGCGCATTTCACAAACAAGGCTGTTTCCAAAGAGCTGCACAGAGAACATAAAATTAAAACAAAAACAAAAGATAAATTGCTGATTATAACAGTCCTAAAACCACAAAACAAGTAAAAAAAATAAGCAAATAAGGTCTGGGTAAAGTATTATCAATGTCATATACAGGTTGTTTTTATATTAAAGTTGCACTATGTGACTTTTTTGAGACTTTCTTGTCTCTGTGGTGATGACACGGCCTTGAATGTTTCACAGTATGGCATTAAACGTATCTGTCTTTACAAATACAAGTGTTACTGCTTTAACTTACCATAAAAAACCATGCATTCTTACTTTAAGTAGAGTCACATCTCCATAGATCTGACCTGTGTTTCGCCCTGGTGGCATAACTTGCTTGTTGCCATGGAAATAGATATGTTACCGTGGAACATACCAGACGATCCAATCCAATTCAACCCATTTTATTTATATAGCACATTTTATAAACATGACCAAAGTGGCACACAGACAAATTAATACAATAAAAGACAATAAATCATGAGTAAAATGTGTTAAAATGCATAAAGCTAAAAATGATAAATCAATGAATAAGATAAAATAAATAACTTAAATAAATAAAAGACACAGAGGACCGCACAACTCAGGCGGCGTTAAAAGCCAGAGAGTAAAAGTGGGTCTTAAAACGAGACTTAAAACTCTCCACTGTGAGGTTAGGTTTGGTTAGTTTGCTTTATTTGTACCCGTAGGTAAATTTGCTTTGCAGATTTGAGAGGCAGGCCCCACATTTCACATTTCATTCATCCACCAAACACGTATAAAAACAAAATTACAAAATAAAGTGTTACAGTTCTCCAGTGCAGAATGGTTTGTTCCATAAACAATTAGTTAAATTCATCCATCACGCTTGGCTAAAATCACAATAAAGGACAAGGAGGGGACGTGGGAGGGCAGAGCGTTCCAGAGTTTGGGTCTGGTCACAGAGAAGACCCTGTCCCCCCTGGTTTTAAGTCTCATTTTAGGCCCCACGAGCTGGAGCTGGCCCTTGGACCTAAATTGGGATGAGGTCCGAGACGTATTGTGGGGCCAGTTTGATTCGAAGCTTTAAAAACCAAATAAAATCTTAAAATGAATTCTCAAACAGGAATCCAGGGCAAAGACGCAAGGATTGTTACGATATGTTCTTGTTTTCTGGTTCCTGTTAAAAGTCATGCTGCGGAGTTCTGGATTAACTGCAGATGGGAAAATGTGTTTTGAGAGATGTCCGTGTAAAAGTAAAGTAAAGTAGTCCAGACGTGACGAAATAAAAGCGAGCATGACCTGTTCAAAAAGATGAAAAGATAAATAAGGTTTGATTTTGGATAAAAGCTGTAAATGATAAAAAACTGATTTTAAAACGCCATTTATCTGCTTATTTGCTTTTAGTCATGTTACAATGCTGTAGTGTTTTTGTCAAGACCGCACTAATCGAGATCAAGACCTGTCCGAGACCACAGGGTCCCGAGACCAGGACAAGACCAAGACCTCTGAGGGTCGAGACTGAGACAAGAGTGAGACTTTTAAAGACCGAGACCACAGTTATTTTGGCACAAATATATCAATGTTTTTTTATAACTCTATCTCCATTTTATCACTTGTGTCAGACCTCGAGACTGAGACAAGACCGAGTTCAAGAGCACTTCAAGACCGAGACAAGACCGAGACCAAGTACCTTCAAGACCGAGACAAGACCGAGTTCAAGAGCACTTCAAGACCGAGACAAGACCGAGACCAAGTACCTTCAAGACCGAGACAAGACCGAGTCCAAGAGCCTTCAAGACCGAGACAAGACCGAGTCCAAGACCCTTCAAGACCGAGACAAGACCGAGACCAAGAGCCTTCAAGACCGAGACAAGACCGAGACCAAGAGCCTTCAAGACCGAAACAAGACCGAGACAAGATCCAGGACCCTTCAAGACCGAAACAAGACCGAGTCCAAGACCCTTCAAGACCGAGACAAGACCGAGACCAAGAGCCTTCAAGACCGAGACAAGACCGAGACCAAGACGCCTTCAAGACCGAAGACAAGACCGAGTCCAAGACCCTTCAAGACTGCAAAAAAATGGTCTAAAGGTCGATCTCGAGACCAAGACCAATCTCAGGTACTACGACACTACAACGCTGGGATTGAACTGCCGACCTATAGTCTCCCTCCAGTATGTATACCAAAATAAATGATTTGAAAGAGACAACATTTTTCAAAAGAACTTAATCTTTTTCTCCATTTATCTATTTAAATCGCTGGAGTTAGTGCATGAGATTTGTATCTGGCAACCCTAAACTGACTGCTAATGTGTGATCGTTAATAAAAGCATCATAAAGGATCTGTACTTGAGTTTTGCGGTCTTAAAAACATGGAAAAACAAAACTAGTTCATTTGAAATAGTTCGCAGGGGTCCAAAGTTAACACGATGAGTTGATGAGCAGCCAACCAGCCAATCACTTTCCATCAAAATTATGCAGTGTTTGATGCTCTGATTTCGTAATTTCGTTGTTTTCTATGACAGTGACACTTCTTGAATTATCTTGAATTAACAACTAGCATGCTTACTTGCACTTCCTGATTATCTGACAGCGAAATGTTTTACAGTTAGATGCAAACTTAGTCATCAGTGAATCATTTTGCTGAAATAAGTGAAAAAACAAAACAAAAACATTGTATTTAAAGGTGTATTATGTAACTTTTTGGTTGGGAGGGTCCGTTGCTTGCTTGTTGCTACGGATACGTCATTGCTCTGCCTGGAATATTCCACGGTGTGACATTAAACAGCTCTGCCTTACGTTTATTCAATTACAGGTAGTTTTATAGCTCAAAAATACCTAGAAAAACAGACATTCTGACTGTGAGCGGGGTCGCCTCTCCACAGATCTGACCTGTAGCTCGGTCTGGTTTGGTCTCCATGAAGATAAAGTAATAGTATCACCATGGAGAAAAGCATTTGACGGAACCTCTACCAGAAAAGTTACACAACGGTGCACCTTTAACCTGCGTAAACTGTATTTTATTTCAATTTCACACCAGCTTTTAATACTTCCTTTTTCGTCTTCTATTTTCTGTGGATCTTTTTTCGTGGGGCACGGTTTGGGCGTTTGAAGTGCTCCGCTCCTCCTCCCTCCTCTATCGCTCCCTCCCTCCTCCGCACACTCTTTCCTCGTCCCATCTCTGGCGCTTTCTGTTTGCTGGGAGCATTCTGCATGCTTTACACACTGTCCGCGAGCTGGAATCTACTATTACAATCACTGGAGACTTTGGATTTTTACTGACTGATTGTTCTGCCTGTGCCAATGTCACTGCTTCACCAGGATCCTGAATGTTTTGGGCAACGCAAAGTTTTTCCACTCCACAGGTGAGTTCACTACACTGTATGTTCAAGAAGTTATGTAAAAAGACAAACATTTCAAGTGTTCATTTCATACTATTTTCTGATTTACTGTATGTTATAATGTTGTTTCCTCATCACAAACAGACCTGGAGTTGTGTTTTGTTTATGTTTAACACACAAACTCTGCGTATTTAGGCTTTCACTCTCTGTTCCACTGTGTTTTTAAACTCCATACACCTTTATTAGAATCATTTGGATAATTTCAACCCTGGATTTGCCTCTACTGAACTAAAAAGAAAAAAGTAATTGTTGAAAACTCACCTTTCATGACATCACAAGGTGGACCAGACATTTTGAGCTTTGGAGATGTAGACAGACTTATAATAAAGAGTTACTGAAACATGTGTAAATGGAACAAAACACAACTCCAGGTCTGTTTGTGAGGAGGAAACAACATTATAACATGACTTAAAGCATTTTTTTAATACTTGTCATTTGTATGATTGTAAATTTCCATTATATTACTTTTAAAGAACATATATTATTCAAAATGAGTTTTTTTTTTGGGTCGCCTTGTCACAATCTGCATTTAGGTCTGCAATATACAGTTCTGACACATGTTGAAAGGTTAAGACATGTTTTGTATAATTTCTAATCTTTTTGTTATTATTCTATTGACTATTTTGTTCCAATTTTGCTGGTTCAGTTGAATGTTGAAAAGAAAAAGAAATGGGTTACACTTAATGTCCAAATAGGCGACTTATGGATCCTTTTATTGCTGCCTCAATTTCTGTTTTTCATTGTTTAAAACTTGAGTAATACTAATTGTTCAGAGAGACACGATAAAATATCCTCATTCATGTTCAATAATGGTCAAATCCACCTTTATTGTGTGATTTACAAATAATGTCTGTTGACTTGCAAAGGTTTTGTGGCTTTTAAAGTATGAGTCCCCAGAAAAAAAGTTTGGGAAACACTGTGTTAGACCATGTTATGCTCTTGTCCCCTTAACAAAATCATACCTGGAGCTGTATTTTCATTCTTCATTCACGCTGGTTTCAATAATTCAGACTCATTTTCTCCGAGCACTCAAATCAAAATGCTCTGTGTGAATTTTGCCTGTTTAGTTTTGTCATAGATAAAAAGTCCATAAACCATCACCACATATTCATACATTCACAAGGAATAAGGACTTCCCTTGTTTATTTTAACAGAAAAAATAGAGTTGTAGTTTATAAAATGCGTTTTCTAAATGCAGACATTAGTTATTATAAATATAAAAGGGAATTAAAACTACAAGAATGCATTATATGTGTTCAAGTTGTTGCTGCTATACAGTATAGTTGTGTATAGTTGTGAGAAGAACGCTACTAGTATTGATACTTTGCAGTCACATCATGCTGGGGTGTTCTACATGTATATCTATGGTTGGATTTTCAGCAGTTACCACGGAGCTACAATGCATACATAAGATAACACTGCCAAAAAAGTGGTAAGATAGTGTGAAAACTCAAGATAAAACACAAAATCAGGAGGGAATCAGGCGCCTGTGATTGAAACGAGTGTTCATGGTGCTGTTCAGGAGTTTGATTTTCGACAAAAAGGTGAGAGTGACTAAGTGAAAAGTGTAGCTTGTGACTGTAATTTACGTGTGAGAGACTTGTTTAACAGACTTGTTGTAGTTCCAGCTAAGTCAGTTCCTCATGGTCAAATTGTGTGAAAATAGAGCTCATATTAAACTCTAACAGAGCTTCAGACAGAGCAGTGCCTACAGCAAAAATACCACCTGGCCGTACTGACAACCATTTATGTGTTATCCAAAAAAATTACAGAACAATTTTTTTTCTGTGTATTTTGCATTTGTAATTTTTGTATTGTATTTTCTGTCATTTTATTTTTATTTGTCATGTGTCATAGAGGTATTGATCATGACCATGCCTGTTTGCTTATATTTTCATCTTTATTATTTTATTCCATTTCATCATTGGGATATTAAAGGGCAGTCAGACTGGTGCCGCCTAGTGCCGCTGCTCAATTTCATTTCTCTCCAGCAACTAAATCAGGAACTGGAATACATTAGACGGTTTGCAAGAACCCTGGAAGTTGTAGACCGCGCACCGGCCAATCAGTGAAGAGCTGTGAAGCCATGACGTCAAACTCAAGCGCCTGTCTGGGTCCCTCTTGTGGTACAGCACAACAGTAAACAAAGCGTTCGAGGTGGATGTAGACGAAGACAGACATTCTGTGTTGCCGACGATTCCCGAGATCGAGGATTTAAAGCCGTTACAAAGAGAATGTTTGGTGAATTTTATCAAGGGGAAAGACGTTCTTGCCCTTTTTCCTACAGCGACTGGTTAAATAAAAAAAGTACCCACCTACCGTTGAGCGAATGAATCCTAATGCTGTGAGGTCAGATGGTTTCCACGAAGTGAAACCGGCTGATGAGTCAGGCTACTTAAAGGGCCCATATTACACTATTTTCTGATCTATGTGTTAATGTTGTTTCCTCATCACAAACACATTCACTGGAATCATCTGGATAATTTCAGCCCTGGCATAGGTCACCTCTACTGAACTAAAGGTAAAAAAGTAGCTGTAAACTCAAAAACTAACATTTCACTGACATCACAAGGTTGAGGTTAGGGTTACTAAAGTTACTCAAACGTGTGTGAATGAAACAAAACACAACTCTAGGTCTATTTTTGAGGTGGTAACAACATTACAACATGACTCCAAGCTCATACGAGTCAGTTTTGTGTAATAATAATAATTTGATTAACCAACAAGAACCAGAGCTTTTCTATCATTCCCCAAAACTAATCCATAAATCCCTGCTGTCTGTGTGTGTACGTCATCCTTCACGCTGGCTTGTTTTGGGATGTTTTGGGATTCCTCTCGCTGACAGCTCCCAAGCATCTGTTTTCAAACGCACTATACATTCCAATCAACGTCTCCGTGTACAGACAGGCTCAGCTCAGCAAGATATTATGTAAAAGCTCCAGTCTAGTCGTACGCTCACTTATACATTAAAGGTGCTATATTGCGCAATTTTTTGTTTATCCATGTTATAATGTTGTTTCCTCATCGCAAACAGACCTGGAGTTGCGTTTTGTTTCATTCACACTTGTTTAAACGCATGCATGTTTAAGCTGAGTTCTTCTTCCTACAACTTCATTAGAATCATTTGGATAATTTCAGCTCTAGAATTGGCAAACTGAAGGTAAAATAAAATACCACTACATGACATAACAAGGTGGAACAGAGCATTTTGAGCTTTGGAGAGGCAGACAGATTAATAATAAAGGATTACTCAAACATGTGGCCATACCAACTTGTCAAAGCCTGATCCCGACAGATCTCAGAGGCTAAGTAGGGATGGGTCTGGTTAGTACATGGATGGGAGACTGCTGGGAAAATTTGGTGCCACAGGGGGGCGCCAATAACAAAAACTGTTGTTGTGTCTTTAGGCAAGACACTTCATCCACATTGCCTAGTATGAAAATGGTGTGTGTGTGAGTGATGGTGATGGTTGGAGTGTGGAGTGAATGAATGATGTTCTGTGAAGAGTCTTTGAGTGTTCAGAAAAGTGCTATATAAAATTATGTACTATTATTATTATTATTACTACTTGTAGTAGTAGTAGTAGTAGTAATAGTTGTAGTACTAGTAGTTGTAGTAGTAGTTGTTGTTGTAGTAGTAGTAGTAGTAGTAGTAGTAGTAGTTGAAGTTGTAGTACTAGTAGTTGTAGTAGTCGTAGTAGTAGTTGTTGTTGTAGTAGTACTAGTAGTAGTAGTAGTAGCAGTAGTAGTAGTAGTAGTAGTAGTAGTAGTTGTAGTAGTAGTTGTAGTAGTTGTTGTAGCAGCTGTTGTAGTAGTTGTAGCAGTTGTAGTAGTAGGAGCAACAGTAGTAGTAGTAGTAGTAGTTGTAGCAGCTGTTGTAGTAGTTGTAGCAGTTGTAGTAGTAGGAGCAACAGTAGTAGTAGTAGTAGTTGTTGTAGTACTTGTAGTAGTAGTTGTTGTTGTAGTAGCTGTAGTAGTAGTAGTAATGGCAGTAGTAGTAGTAGTAGTGGCAGCAGCAGTAGTAGTAGTAGTAGTAGTAGTAGTAGTAGTAGTAGTAGTAGTAGTAGTAGTAGTAGTAGTTGTTGTAGCAGCTGTTGTAGTAGTTGTAGCAGTTGTAGTAGTAGGAGCAACAGTAGTAGTAGTAGTAGTAGTAGTAGTAGTAGTAGTAGTAGTAGTAGTAGTAGTAGTAGTAGTAGTAGTAGTAGTAGTAGTAGCAGTAGTAGTAGTAGTAGTAGTAGTAGTAGTAGTAGTAGTAGTAGTCAGCTGTTGTAGTAGTTGTAGTTGTAGCAGTTGTAGTAGTAGGAGCAACAGTAGTAGTAGTAGTAGTTGTTGTAGTTGTTGTAGCTGTAGTAGTAGTTTAGTAGTAGTAGTAGTAGTAGTTGTAGTAGTAGTAGTAGTAGTAGTTGTTGTAGTAGCTGTAGTAGTAGTAGTAGTAGTAAGTAGTAGTAGTAGTAGTAGTAGTAGTAGTAGTAGTAGTAGTATGTGTGTGAATGAAACGAAAAACACAACTCCTGGTATGTTTTTGAGGAGGTAAAGCTCATATCGGACCTTTAAAAATATATTATATATTAGTGCCTGTTTACACAAAAACGCTTACGGGTAAAATTGACAAAATATTGTATCGGAAGTGCCTTTTGTTTAGACAGTGACGACGTTTTTGGGGCATAAAAACGCTAAAATCTGAAACCACCTTCCAGAGTCGAAAAGTTGAATACGAGCGTTTCTGTCTTCACTGCCCAAGACGCAAAACTCTGGTCAGATCTGCTCACGTGGAGTACGAGTTTACGTCACATACGTCGCCACTTAGCGTCACCACCTAGCGTCACCACCTAGCGTCACCACCTAGCGTCACCACCTAGCATACCCAATCGATTTCCAAACACTTTTACATCACCATATGCACGCAGATTTCCTCCTGAAAATGCTCATCTAAACGCGGAATAAAAAGTGAAGACGCGACAACACTTTTGCGTCTTCTGTTCAGACAGTCATCATATAAACGTAGCCTTAGTCCCACTATAACACACGTTGCTTTACAATTCCATGCGTTGTTCTTTCACTCATACTTGTTCTTGGTACTCAATACTCATTGTACCCACGGCTGCCCTGGGACAGACTGAAAGAACCACCACTCACAGACACCACATTCATATGAGGCAATGTGAGTGACAACTTTTTTTCCACCGGCACCCCACTGTGGCACCTGGTATTCCGAGCCGTCTCCCATCCAAGCACTGACCAGGGCCTTGTTTTCAGGTTTCAGTAAAACACAAATGATTTCTCAAACTGCAGCTTGGTTCTTTAAGCGTGTGTTCTTTAGTCACTGTTCCAAACGCCGCAAACTTGTGCCAGCCACTGTCCCTGTGTCTTTTCACTGCGGACAGATGAGTAATGACCTGCAGCTCAGACTCAGGCCTCACAAGCAGAGCTCTGAAACAACTCAACCACACGTAACTCCATGTGGTAGACACTGCTCACCAATACTGCTCAAAAATACAATGTTTTGGGTTAAGTCTGTTAGTTTGGCCTTAGCAATGGCATTTTAAAGGTGCTCTATGTAACTCTTTTTCACAATATGGCATTTTCTTTTTATGCATTTCAATACCTTCCTAAAATAATTGCGTTTTTCAGGAAGTTTTTCAGGAAACACAAAAAAAAATTACCCCAAACTTGAAATTATGCCATTCAGTGATGATTTCATTCAGAAAGTCTGTAACAAAAGATGATACTTGGCATAGTAAGAACACCGTTTATTTTTTATGTAACTAAAAAGAAATTAAATTACTTTTTTTTTTTTTTTTTTTTTTTTGAATATTAGTGAATATTAGTATCACTTCTTTCACGTTTAGGACTGGGATACAGACATTACAAAAACAAACTGACACCTAATGATGTCAAATGTCAACTTTAAAGAAAAATGAGTGAGACTTAATAACAACAATTATGAACATTCAGCGTTTACTTAGGAATACTGGTGTTGACAAGAGGCGGAAACACTGCCAAACCAAACGTACTTTCCAGCTCTTTTTTTTTTTTATCTGGTCCTGAAACTTGTTCTCCTTGACTGGCAGAGCATGTGGAAACATTCTTATGCATTTTATTGGTTCGTTGTGGTACCTGCACCCTCTGTGACAGTTCTTCCCTTGCAGAGTCTTCGACAAAAGGACACCTTGTCATGGAATTTGCCTTCACTGAAAATTACCTAAATCACATTTTATTTTGACTTGGGGAAAATAAATCAGCCTAAGTCACACTCTTGACATAGACAATTATCTTAAAGGGGTTTTATCACATGATCTGATCAACCCAAAACATGCTCCACGAAGAACAGTTGATAGCCAAGGTCATATAAATACAATCAATCAATGAACCTGCCCACACACTACAGGTGGAAATTAACACTGGTGCTACAGCCTGGTACAATGCATCTCTCCTGTTAAGAACTGAAGAAGCAGCTTGGATGAGCTGCGAAACGTCTTCAGCCAAACTAACTTTTGTCCAGTCGACAAACTGAATTTTCTCCTTGCCTCTCCTGTTTAGGTTAATGTAAAAATTGTGCGCTGTGCCTGTCTCACATAAATAAATAAATAAATAAATAAATAAATAAACTGAGAGTGTTTGCAAATCTACCATAGGTGGCCAGCAGGGGGAGGAGAGGATTAAGACAAAAAAAAAGACAAAAAAAAAAAGTCATATTTAGCCAAAAAATGCCTTAGGCAGTTAATTTAGGAAAGTCACGATTTATTACTACTATTACTTTATTATTACTGTGTGTTCTGCCCCAGTGGAGAAATATAATGTTTCTTGTTTTAAGTTTATCTGTTTTGTCCACACAGAGCTTCCTTAGCCGCCATTTTGTTGCTGATTTTGCCACAGTTCAGTCACATGTCAGAATATTAAACCCTCTAAACTGTCATTTGGCCCCATGAAAATATCTGTCTGTAAGTACTGTAATGTTATAAGATGTTAACTCACTCTGTAGACTCATGTGGGGCACTTAAGTTGTTTTACAATTGATATTTACGTTAAAATATAAGACGCTAATTGCGTTAGCATGTCTATGGGAATTTCCATTAACGTTAGCATGATGCTAATCGCTTGTTTTTATGAAGCCCAACTAATGTTGTTGTTATTGTTATGTATATGTTGAATTATTAAGCTGCTCTACATTGTTTTATGTAGCTCTACTTATTCTGTGTTTGTTTAAATGTGAAAACATAATTGTAATATGCATTTATTTTTTGTGTGTTACAGTTTTACAAACAACTCTTCAGTAAATGTCCAAAACAGCGAGAGGCTTCCTGAGTGTTTATTGGAGAAACTGTTTGCTGTCTGTAAAGCTAGTTCATAAACACTAGTGGAGGCAGAAAACTTTGTGTGTTGTCTTTTTTCCCCCTTTCTTTTTTTCCTTTTCAGCACTCAGATTACTTCTTCATTTATTCCCCTTTGTCCATTAGCAGTGTTGGGAAGGTGACTTTTAAAATGTATTCCCCTACAGATTACAGATTACATACCCCAAAATGTAGTTTTTTAACGTAATCCATTAAATTACTTAAAATAAGTAACGTAATCTGAATACTTTGGATTACTTGGTTTCCTGTAGAGAAGCAAAGACTAGGATGGTTTAGTCCTGGTTTAGACCTGGTTTAGATCTAGTTTAGATCTAGTTTAGACCTGGGTTAGTCCTGGTTTAGACCTAGTTTAGATCTAGTTTAGACCTGGTTTTAGTCCTGGTTTAGTCCTGGTTTAGACCTGGTTTAGATCTAGTTTAGACCTGGTTTTAGTCCTGGTTTAGACCTGGGTTTAGTCCTGGTTTAGTCCTGGTTTAGACCTGGTTTAGTCCTGGTTTAGACCTGGTTTAGATCTGGTTTAGACCTGGTTTAGATCTAGTTTAGACCTGGTTTTAGTCCTGGTTTAGACCTGGTTTTAGTCCTGGTTTAGCCCTGGTTTAGCCCTGGTTTAGACCTGGTTTAGACCTGGTTTAGATCTAGTTTAGTCCTGGTTTAGATCTAGTTTAGTTTCCCGCAATGAGTGGAATTACCGAAAAAAAAAAAAAGGGATATAGCCCAAAATGTGAAAACAGGAAAATACCGCCATGTAATCCATTTATTTTAACAAAGTAACTGTAATCCAATTACTACTCACTGAAACAGTAACAGTAACTGAACACAGTTACTCATAATTTGTACTCTGATTACATAACTCCGGTACATGTAATCTGTTACTCCCCAACACTGTGCATTAGCTCATAAGAGGGAACTATCAAGGCCCTGGTACAACATAGGCTAAAATAAAAGCTGTAACCCACTTATTTTCAGTCATATCATTCTGGGAAGAGTCAGGATCAGTTCCTACAACAGAAAAAAAAAAAGGAAACACAAGACTACATTAAGCCAAAGATGTCTTCTTATATACTTTAACTTCTTGGGATCTTTTTAAAGACAATACAGTAAAGTGTATTTACTTGTTGACATGTTTTGGCTGCTGCTGCAAACCATCTTCAGAACTATCACAGTGTTGGTGGTGACGTGTCGTATATCAGCTGTTGTTACTTCCTGTAGGCGTGGTCAGCCTCACGGACCTCATGTCGCTCAGTCTGACCACGCCTCCTATCGCCCGGTGTTCTCTGGAGGAGGAGGAGGGTGTCCCAGGTGTGTGAAAGGAGGAACGCTCCGTCATCACGGCCAATGCTGTCTGTGCCTCGTTTCCTGACCTCAATGGCCTCCCCGAGCCTACAGGAAGTAACAACAGCTGATATACGACACGTCACCATCAACATCAGTGACAGCAGCAGAAACATGTCAACAAGGTAAATACACTTTACTGTATTGTCTTTTAAAAAAACCCAAGAAGTTAATGTACAAGACTACATTTCACAAATTGTATATATAGGCCTATTATGAGCATTCTGTTTGGCTTTTATTTTTAGTTACAAATGTCGAAATCTCAGTCTCAGTTAAAGCCCAAGTCTCTTTTAGCATGTGTACGGATGAATCACTAATCTATCGGTTGATCCCTCCAGACACCAGATTTTCACACACAAAAAAACTTCTGATGTTCCTCTGTGCAGATCTTGCTCTTAGGCCTGTCGCCGTAGCAAGTACAATATATCACTACAGAAAACTACTGCGATAAACCATAATATCAGTGTTTTATTTTGACATTTGACCTGTCTGCTTGCAGTTTTGAGTTTTACTTGTTTGCCCTGCCCTAATGTGTTTACACCTGTGTCTGTGTGCTTACATACCCTGTGTTCTCCACTGCCCTTTGTTGGTCCATTGTCATTGTCAGTTCTGTTTCTTGTCTTGTCTTGTTAGTTTAGTTTTGATTTTTGGATTTATGGATTTTTGGGTCTTTTTCTTAGTTGTTAAAGAGCTTCAACTGCATTTTGGGTCCTCCCTCTGTTTCTACGTGATGGAATGGACCAACCAAACCTGGACTCAGCAGACTGCACCACTGACATCTGGATCTTACACCCAGACCATCGGCAGCACCTGAATTCTCACTAGAGTGACCTACTCCATCAGACCTGGTCCCTGCTGGTCCTTGCTGGTTCTTGCTGGTCCCTGTTGGTTTCTGCTGGTCCCTGCTGTACCCTGCTCGTCCCTGCTTGTCCTTTCTGGTCCTTGCTGTTCCCTGCTGGTCCTTGCTGTTCCCTTTTGGTCTTGCTGTTCCCTTTTGGTCCTTGCTGTTCCCTGCTGGTCTCCGCTGGTCCCTGTTAGTCCCTGTTGAACCATGTTGAACACTTGCTGCCCTGTGTGGACCTTCCTTGTGCCCTGAGCCACCGCCAAACTAGAATCTCTGTCTGGGGTAGCTTCCTTCTGCCACCGCTAGACATAGATCTCCATCCAGGGTGGTTACCTGTTCCTCAAGACCTCCCTGTGATGTTAACACAACAGCTGCTTCCTGCTCATGGCCTGGACTCCATTAAGCAGGTTTTTGCTCCTCATCTGAGGCCCTGTCTAGCCATCGTTGGGGTCCTCCATGTTCCCTAATTCTCCGGACTCATCACCGCAGTCTTCTGAGCTGTCATCTCAATGTTGGGAGTCTCTGGGTGTTTCCAACCAGCCCCTGCCACCCTAGGATTTATTTATTTATTTTTTCCGAAATCTACTGGTACTGCCTTCCTGGTTGTTTTCTAGTTGATTTATGGGTTTTTGGTTCTTTTTGTTATTAAAGAACTTCACCTGCAGTCCTACATTTTGGGTCCTCCCTCTGTTTCTACGTGACAGAAACTACTTACCACTAACCAGGCCTATCAACAGAAATTTGTAGGCCTGAGGCAAGAAGCACCACATGGGCCCCCCTGTAATATAAATGAATAGGAAGAGGGTCCAATTCTGAGCCTCTAAAACCCCGGGGCCCGAGACAACAGGCTGCAACAGATAAAGCAGGATAATCCCAGTAAACCACCGTTTCATTAAAAGGCCTGAGCTGCTCAAATCTTGTATCTCTTACTTAAAAAATAACTCAAATTTTCCTTTCCTTCTCTTCTAGGTCGTCTGTGGATCACGCTGACCTGAACCGCCATGGCTCCTCTGCACTCCAAACCCAAACACGTATGGATTTATGTTCTGGATTATGAGGAACTGTAGAATCAGTAAGGATGGACGTTTTACTTCTGAGGAATTCTGAAGAACATTTTGAACTGCTCCGCTTGGACCAGGAGTCAGAAGAGGGAGCTCTGGAGCAAAAGGAAGGGCTGGGTGGTGGAGATGATGGACCAAAGCCTGTGGAGGAATTGTCTGGAGAAGCTCAAGAACCTTCAGCAGATGTTAACGAGGAGCAGGATGTCCAGGACCAGGTTCCATCTACAGGACTGTCCGATCAGGTAACATTTTAGAGTTGTGTACCTGACTTTTCATTGTAAATTAGTTTTGTTTTTTTGTCTCCAAACCATTTAAAAAGTAATAAGCTGTTATTCGTCTTGCTCAGGTGTTTCTCTTTCCTTCTGGATCATCCCCGTGCAAAGATCTACCACGCATCATCAAGCACAAGCCCAGCTCCATCACCTTCTCAGACTTCTCAGACTCCCCCACGCTGCACGGTCTGGACCAGAGCTCAGAGGAGGACGAGTCTGGAGCCGAGGACCTGCTCCCTGGATCATCTCCATCCAGGCTCACGGAGATCAGCAGGAGGAGCAGGCCCCAGAGGAGAGGAGCTGTGAGTGGGGCCGAAGACTACAGTGTTAAAGAGGTATGAATCAAAGTAGACATATAAAGCAAACACATCTTTACAGTTCTGAACCATGCGCAAAAAACACGCACACATGCTTGAAACTGTAGCAACATTTCAGGGTGACTTAGGCCCCATCCACACTAGTACGTATCGAGTCGTTTTCGTTGTGGATGCAGTGTTCGTTCACACTAATCTGATGGAAAACGACTCCAGAGCCGGAACAATCTGGTGCCACTAGCTCCCACGAATTCATGTGTGTATGGATCTGACCCGGCTCTGTGTGGACGTGGTTTGTTTCTGTAAAACGTAAACAAATACAGTCAAAGCTGTGAGGATAGGAAAGGCTTGTGGACACAGAAATTACATGTCTGGATGCAAATCATTTCCGATACGGTGATTCAGTGTAAACGTAGCCTTAGACTGATCCACAAGGGAAGTTACAAAACTAAACTGTATATGGGCCCGGTCAAGCAGAAGTAAACAGCAAGGCCAAAAATTCAAGTTAATGCATCTGATATGAAAATGTATTCAAAAGATACATATGTACTCTAGTTTATGAAACTGTTTACCTTTTTTCAGTTCCATTTTTGGTTCTAAAGTTACATATGTTTTAAACAGACCATGTATGAAACATGGAACAAAAATTATTTCCCAAATTTCAAAGACCTGCAAATATTCAAACCCAAAAAGTGCTGCATATTTCATTCCCTTCATTACCGACATGAGTTTTTAAATTTTTTTGTCAACAACTTGAAAGAATATCACAGGTTTAACTTGACCCTGTTGGAGTGTAACTCTTTCCTACATTCTGATACTTTACTTATTTCAATAGTCCCTCTAGTTTCTGAATAAGAGACATTTGAATGTAAAAAATCTGCCCGTTTTCCTCCGTTACCACTTGACCCGACCCATATGTTCAACAAAAAATAAAACAGAAATAAGTCATAAAAAATATCTCAGCAATATACAAGAGGTTACAGTTACCCTATGGTGCATGTTTTGAGAGAGCACTCCTCCATCAACACTGTATACATACAGTGTACAGTTACATAAATATCTATTGTTCTCTTATACATTTATAACAATAATTTTGTAATTTTCAAGTTTTGTTTAGTAGAGATTGGCATTTCCAGATCTTAAATTATCCAAATGATTCAAGTGAAGGCGTATCCTGTATTATCACTAGTGCTGTCATGCGATAAAAAAAATTGAGAGATTAATTAATTATGATCTGTAATTAATTAATCTAATTAATCTCATTTTAATCTCACCTAAAAATTGCTGAGAAAAGCCTTCAATTTGAGGTATTTTCATTTCAATTCATTATTACATTATTGTGGCAGATCAAAAGACTGATATAGATTTTAAAAAAGTGACTTTATAAAGTCATTTATTGTTTAACAAATCTCTCCAAATTGGCTGTTGAGCCCAAGTCTCCATGAATAAGAAACTGTTTGTTGTAAAGTAGCAAAGACGAGGAAATCTGAACATAATAACTTTTGTCTACTTAAAGACAATAAAAAGTCCAGTCTTTCCTTAACCATATTAAAATATTATTGATAGAGAAATACTTTATATATGAAATCACTGGTTTTAGTCCTTGTTTTAGTACTGGTTTAGACCTGCTTTAGTCCTAGTTTAGTCCTAGTTTAGTCCTGGAATGGATTAATCCTGTTTTAGTCCTGGTGTTAGTTCTGGTTTAGACCTGGTTTAGACCTGGTTTAGACCTGGTTTAGTCCTGGTTTAGACCTGGTTTAGACCTGGTTTAGTCCTGGACTGGTTTAGTCCTGGTTTTAGTCTTGGTGTTAGTTCTGGTTTAGAGGCTCACAGGAGGAAGCGCGGTTTACGCAGCGTACGCGAGAAAACACGATCCACACGTGGCTCACGGGAGCACGTCGGTGTCCGCGCAGTAACTACGGAAGGAAACGTGGTCCACGCGTTCTCAGGTTAATGACGATGATGAAGGTGTGTGTGTGTTGTGTGTGTTTGTGTTTGTGTGTGTTTGTGTGTGTTTGTGTTTGTGTGCGTGTCCCCTCATGTGGCAGGTCACTATAGGACAGTAGTGCAGACATCATGAGTCTATGCAGGTTGTTTTCACCAGTGACATTTAAGTTGTAGGCGATTTTATATTTGTTATTTTCTTTTATATTTCACGTCGGCAGAATAATTTCCAAGACACGAATGCGTTTTTACCTGTGCACTGCTGACTCTGTTCTACTGGCTCTTCGACCTCGTCCATTGTGAAAAAAAATGTATAAATGTGTTTTTTTTTTGTGTGTGTGTTGTTGTTGTCCCAACAACACATAAAAACAGGTTTTATAATAAAGCAACTCGCATACAGAAAAAGTTAGAGATTAAAAATGAGATTAACGCGATTAAAAAACATAACGCGCTAAATATGACTGTAATTAATTAATTGCAATTAACGCGATAATTTGACACCCCTAATTATCACATGACATCACGAGGTGGAACATCTTATTTTCTGTTTGCGAGAAGAACTCTAAAATAGCAGGGCTTGTGTGTTAAACATGTGTGAATGAAACAAAACAACAGTATAACGTAGGAAACAGACACATACCGACCATAAAATTGTCCATAAGAAGTTCAAAGTCTGTATAATGTATAATAGGCCCTTTAACCAGCAGCTGAACCAGTGAACATTCCAGCGAGTGATTTACGGCTGTAGTACAACTGTCGGCCCACGGAGGAATCTCCAGTGTTTTTACAGCCACGGGGTGAGTGACGTGATGACGGGCTGCGGTCGACCGAAGGCAAAACAAAGGAGTGTGTACTACAAGTGCGGCTGATGAGTGGGATTAGTCCGGGGAACGTCATGGTATCAACTAATTGCTGGGTTTCACATGACATCATAACATTATATATGACTGTAATAGAGACAGGAGGCAGCTGAAGTTGATAAAATGAAAAAAAAAAAAAACTTCTGTGGGTAGTTAAATATCTTAAATCAACTGTAGTAATTTTTCACTGTAATAATATAATGAGATTATAATGAGAACTACAACTTATTTAACAGCAATGGACAAAATGTAGTTATTTTACTCAAAGTATTGTGTTTAATGAGGAAGTTCTACTGTATAATCACCAATACTTTTTGAAGGATTTACAGTGGCTTCTCACAAAAACATAAATACTAAGTAATACTAAAGTTTTTCTAGATAAGTCCCTCGCTCGGCAGCTACGTGTTTGGGGCTGAGGCGACAGTAGCTCAGCTGGTAAGTGGCTGGTAAGCTGGAGTGTTTGTGAACTGATCCCAAGGTTTGTGGTTTAAATCCTGCTCTTGACATGAAAAAAAAAAAAAAAAAAATAATTGGGAGAGTGGTGTGTGTGAATGGGTGAGTGATGAGTCCTTGTTGTAAAGCACTTTGGGACTAAAAATTTATTATTTATTATATATCAGTAAATACTAGGGGTGTAACAATATCCAAGTCTCACAATACGATATCGTCACGTTATGAACCTCAGTACGATATTTATTGCGATATCGTGGGAAAGCTCATGATTAGGGATGTAACAATATCCACATCTCTCTGTACGATATTTTCATGATAATATCTCACGGTACGATATTTTCTGGAGTATAACAAAACTGTTAATATGATACTTTTTCCTTTTAAAATGTCTTGACAAGACTTAATCTAATAATCTTACATTTAAAAGCGTTTAGAACTGTTATTTCTTCTTGTAGTTTGCACTGAAATGAAGCAAAGGATCATGGTCTATGTAGTTCCCTCTGTCTTTTTTTTTAAGCTATTGCTGCATCATAACTCTTAATTTAAGCAAAGAGACTTGTATTTCGATATATTGTGATGGTCCACGATATTATTGTGAGAACTTTGACGATACGATATATCATTTAATATTTACTTAATTATTTCATCACAGCAATGCAATTCATTATGACAATATTTCATATATTTTACTTAATGTATTTACATAAATATGACTTCTAACTTAAAAAAAAAAAAACAATTACTAAATAAATTCATGAGTCAATTGTAAATTGATAAGTACATTTTACTTAATACCTGAAAGTAAATTGTACCTGATATTACAGCAGTAAAATTTACTTAAGAATTGCTTGTGCAAATTGTTAGGAGGATTTTTTTCTAGTAAATCTTACAAGTTATTTCAGGAATGCAGATTTTTGATCGGGTTCAACATTTATGAATTTATGTTTTGGATCTGTCATGGCAAAGTACAATATTTGCATAGCATTTTGAGGTCTGGAGACGGAGAGTAAAATTCAGATATGTTTTTGTTGAGGAATGGTGATTTTCTTTATTCTTTTTTTCTATTTTTCTATTTCTTCTATTTCACAAAATGAAATCTTATGACCTTTTAGCCACATTAGAATGTTGTTACAGACCTGGAGTTGTGTTTTGTTTCATTCACACATATTTTTTGAGAGGTTTTTGAGAGGTTTTTGAGAGAAGAACTAAATATACAGAGCTTGTGTGTTAAATATGTGAATGAAAGAAAACACAGCTTCAGGTCTGTTTGTGATATAGGAAACGACATTATAACGTAGCGTATCGTAATGCTGAACCTTTCCGTTTGCAACGCATTCCTTAAATACTCAATTTTAGCGTGACTGTGAAAATCCCACAGATAGAGAGAGAACAGGAGCAGAACAGGGAACACACTGAACCAGACCAAAACTAGTCAAAAGTTTGGACACCACTTTTTCATTTATTTATAGTTTTTCATCAGATTGTACATTGTTCTCACTGAAAGCGTAAAAACTAGAAAACGACCAACGTGTTTAGACTCCAGCTGATAGCCGACACGCTTTGCTGATATTTTTGGGCTGATATATGGGGCGGATTTTGATTATTTTGCCAAAATTCAGTTTAATTTTACTTCAGGCTCACAAACCTTTAAAGGTGTATTGTGTAACTTCTCTGGTGGAGGGTCCATCAAATGCTTTTCTCTATGAAAATGTTTTTGCTTTGTCTGGATTTTTTCACCTTTCTATCTTCATGGAGACCAAACCAGACCAAGTTACAGGTCAGATCTGTGGAGAGACAACCTTGTATTAAGGTTTTGCGTCTACGTTACAAAAGCACATGACCTGTTGTTTATGCCGCCATACTAGACGTCAAACTACCTGTCTGGACCAACGTGTAGTATCTGTGTGCGATAAAATAAGAAGGATGCACGTGGTCTTCACTTTTGGCGGCAGCACAGAATCGCCCCCAGTCCTCCACTGGCATGGAATCCCACCTGCCCCGGTCCTCACTTTTGCCGGCCGGTTCTCGCTTTTGCCAGCACGAAATCATGCCTGCCCCGGTCCTCATGTTCACCGGCACAGAATCCCGTCTGCCCTGGTCCTCACTTTTGCCAGCACAGAATCCCTCCCGCCCTGGTCCTCACTTTCACTAGCCCAGAATCCCGCCCACCCCAGTCCTCACGGTCGCCGGCATGTAATCCCGCCCACCCTGGTCCTCACGTTCACCGGCATAGAATCCCTCCCGCCCTGGTCCTCACTTTCGCTGGCCCAGAATCCCGCCCACCCCAGTCCTCACGTTCGCCGGCATGGAATCCCACCCACCCCGGTCCTCGCTTTTGCCGGTATGGGATCCTTCCCGCCACAGTCCTCACTTTTGCTGGCCTGGAATCCCGCCTGCCCTGGTCCTCACTTTCGCCGGTACAGAATACCGCTTACCCTGGTTCTCGCTTTCGCTGGCACGGAATCCCGCCCACCCCACTCCTCACTTTCGCTGACACAGAATCCCGCCTGCCCTGGTCCTCAGTTTCGCATCGCAGTTTAAGTCACGGAAGCGGGAAACGACCGTTATCTGTTTTTTCCATTATTCATTTAAACACAAAATCAAAAACTGAAAAAAACCTAATAATTATTTGTTTTTTCATTTTGAAGACAAATAAAAGAAAGAAAATTGTTGTTTTTTGTTTTCTTATTTTTAGTTTTATTTTGAAAAATGAATGAATGATACACGGATTAGTTAGCCTCACACTCTCAGGGAATGTTGATCAGCTGCAAAGTGCCAGTAAAGTAGTAAACATAAAGACAAAACCCTGAATGAGGAGTGTAGTGTATAAGTCGTGTATGGTGAGCTGTAGCCCTCTGAGCGTGTGATGTAACGCCGCGGTAAACAGCTCTGAATGGTGCTCTGTGTCTGTGTGAGCTAATGCTGTTTTACACACTCACACTGGAGCTGAGAGAGGAGAGGAGCCCAGGAATGTGGACGATCTAAGCCCAGAGCAGACCTCGTCCCGGGGCAGAGGAGGGCAGGTCAGACCGGGACTCAACCAGGTCTCAGTCATGGAGCTCCCCTTTGCGCAATTAAAAGGACTTTTTGTATAGATTTAAAGGGCCCATATTACGCTATTTTCTGATCTATGTTATAAGACAGATGGACAGATGTGCAAGTAGAGGATTTTTTTTTCTTCATTTGTACCAAAATTACGCTGTTTCAGAGCAGAGGGCGTGTAATGGTGCCACCTAGTATCTCCACTCAGTTTCATTTCTCTCCAGCGACTAGATCAGGAATCAGAATACACTAGACCACAGGTGTCAAACATGCGGCCCGGGGGCCAGATCCGGCCCTCCAAGACCTTTAATCTGGCCCTCGGCTGATTTTCTACTAAAATATTTTAATTATATTTTCTATTAAAATATTGGCCATAATTTTCTGTGGTGTTTATCACAGCAGCGTCTCCAGCGTCTCTGTACGTGGCCCCTCCCACTAGAGCAGTACAAATGAGAGACTTGTCTCTTTCCAAACGCTCTTAAAGGACGATCGTTTTGACTGTTGACCGTGACACCCTCATCAGAAAAAATGTCAAAAATGAGAAAAGTGGAGCCGAGTGCAGGATTTTCCAAAAAATTTACTTATTCTTATTTGTAAACAAGTTCATGTTAAAATGTTGAAACTGCATTTTTCTTAAAGTTTCAGGTTGTTCATAATATTATAATATTTTGTAAAAGAAAAGTTCATCAATTAAAAAAGATTTTTGTAATAGATTTGTGTTTCTCTGCACAAATATTTGAACTTATTGTTATTTTTGGGGTTTATATGACATGAGTTTTCTGATCCGGCCCCTTTGGGATCAAAGTCGGTTGGATACGGCCCCCGGACCAAAATGAGCTTGACACCCCTGCACTAGACGGTTTGCAAGAACCCCGGATGTTGTAGACTGTGCACCGGCCAATCAGTGAAGAGCTGTGAAACTATGAAGCCATGATGTCAAACTCAAGCGTCTGTCTGGGTCCCTTTTGTGGAACAGCACAACAGTAAACAAAGTGGTCGAGATGGATGTAGACGAAAACAGACATTCTGTTGGCAACGATTCCCAAGATCGAGGATTTAAAGCCTGAACAAAGAGAATGTTTGGTGAATTTTGTCAAGAGGAAAGACGTTATTCCCCTTCTTCCGACGGGATTTGACACATTACATACGTCATGACCAAACAGCAGCGAACTATAACATGATTAAAAGCTCTAAAAAGTTGATTTTGTAGAATAGGTCTGCTTTAATATTTTTTATATTACCCAAAATTTACTCATGTAAGGAAAAACCTTGTCTGTTTAAGAAAAGAATTCAACCAAAATATGCAGAGTTTGTGTGTTTAAACATGTGTGAATGAAACACACTATTCCACACTTTTAAATTACATTTTTTACAAAATACAAAACAGCTTTTCCAGACTCAAAATTGTGTGTGTAAAGTGTGGACCCGAATGGAAAACTGCACAAAACCAGTGATTCTCTGTGTTGACTGAGAGCAGGACTGAGGCTGAGCTGTTCTGTCTTAAAACTGAAAGAACACAGAAAACACATGAGCACAGTCTGAGAGTTTGGATGGGAAAACTGGCTTTTGGGAGATGATTGATCTGTTTTGAATGAAAAACTGCAAGAGATTGGGAAAAGAATCGCATCACATGAACCTGGCACCACGAGGCAGCTGCAGTGTGTGACCTCGTCCATCAGAGGGCACTGTAAGCATTGTGATTTTGCTCATGTCCTTTCTTGACTTTTGGCCAGTGGCTCAGCTCACACACAGCCTCATAACCCTTTAAATGTAATCAGTTACAGTGCGTTCTCTTCTCTCCCGGTCTGCTGGCCCTTGTCCCAGTCACAGAAGAGTTCCTATTGTTTAGCTGCACTCACCCAATGGGCCCTGCTTTCTCACTGCTTTAAACTCACTTTGAACTTTAAATGTACCATTATGCTTTCTTTAGGCCTCTTTTAATTCTTTTAATCACTTTGGGATTAGTATTTCACATTTTTGTACTTAAAATAATGATGTCAGAAAATGTCATTTTGAAAGCAGAGGAAATGAACTATGAACAAAAAGGGATGGATCGGAGACTGTGGGGAAGAGGTGCCACAGTGGGGAACCAGCGGTAAAAACTGTTGGTGTGTCCGTGAGCAAGACACTTGCCCACCTTGCCTCATCTGAATGTGTTGTGTGCATGAGTGTTGGTGGTCAGAGGGGCGGCGGGTTCATACCAAACTGACTCTGGGGGCTTCAGACTTACTGATAATACTCCTCCATTAAGTGTCATTAATTGACCCAATCTAAATGAAGGTGAAACCATTTTAAAAAGAGGTGGTCCCTTTTGCACTTCTGTAGACCTGGGCCTGTGGCAGCCTCACCTCTGTCAGAGACACCAGCCTGTACAGTCTGCCCCATGGCAGCTGCGGCTACAGTATCTCACCAGTGTGAATGAATAATGTGTGGAATGAATGAATAATGCATCCACCAAACTGTGGCAACTGTGGATGTTAAACATCTAGAAAATCTCTATAGACCAATGCATTATGGGATTGCTGCTATAGAGCTTTGTTTTTAATGCAATTTAAGATCAGAAATGTTCAAGGCGCTCTTTTTAGAGCAGGTTTAGCCCCAATATAAATCTGATAAAGACTAAACACAAACATTATCTTAAGTCATACATAAGTCATTAAGTCATGTTTGAGAAGTTTGAGAACTTAGACAAAAAAGGACAACATTCTCAGTTTACTGTCCTCATGTCCAGATAGAGCCTGGCTTTTTGCATGAACCACGTGAATACATTAGTATATAATATAGTAAATAGTACATAGTCTATAGTAGGGGTGTAAGAAAAAATCGAGTCAGTGATATATTGTGATAGTTCATTGAGCAATTCTCAAATTAATTCAAAATGCATCTGAATCTATTTCTAAATAATATTTTTCACAAAAATTCATTAGTTGCATTCACTGTTTTCATGATTTTAAAAAGGTGATCATTTATATTTCATACAATTTGGTTCTCATGAAGGTGTAGTTGACAATATTATTGGAAGTAATTATTGATACATTGCAATATATCATCCATTGTTTTAGTATTGGGATATATCATGATTAGGGATGTAACAATAACCGAAATATTGCTCATAATATAAATGGACCATCACAATATATCAAATTGCAAGTCTCTTTGTTTTAATTAAGAGTTATGATGCAGCAATATCTAAAAAAAAGACAGAGGAAACTACATGGACCATGATCCTTTGCTCCATTTCAGTGCAGACTACAAGAAGAAATAACAGTTCTAAACGCTTTTAAATGTAAGATTTTTAGATTAACCCTTATATTGTGTTAGGGTCAAAATTGACCCGTTTTCAAGTTTAGGTATGTAAAAACTGCCATTTGCTTTTTTGTACCGGAACGAGGCTTCATCTAATCCTCAGACACAACTATTTTAACGCAAAAAAATCTATTTTTCACCATTTTAGTAAATTGTAAAGGTCTGAAAAAAAAAAACTTACTCACTTACAAGCTGTAGGCTGCTCTGTGGATCAAATATGGCTCAGTGTGTCCCACAACACACACACACACACACACACACAAAAAGGTCGTCTTCACCCACGTGAACTCTTCTCTTTCTTGCAGCACATTGATACATTTTGAATCTAAAATAAACATTGTCATATATAAACAGGGTTTTAGTGAGATATTATCAGCTGTATCTGTTGCAGCATCAGTCGACATGAGCAGGTTCACTGTTTATGAGGCGCTGGATCAGATTTTTTGGTCATGACAGTGATTCTGAAGACAGAGAGGAAAGTGAAGCTGAGGAAGATGTATCTGAGGATGAGGATGAGGGCACAGACTGAATAAAAGAAGTGGACTAAGTGAGTGTGACGTCACCCACAGCGTTTGGCGCCGCTCAAATGAAGCTCACGGTTACAGGAGTGAATCTAGAGCCAGGTTATATGTTATGAATAGGATTTTTTGGACGGACAAAACAGCCAAAAAAAAAAAAAAAAAAAAATCAGGATCATGTGTTGCAGGTGAATACGTATATTTTAAGACCAAAATGACGAGGTTCACAGCAGCAGGTACAGAGAGAAGGACGACAAGATCCTAACATAAGTCAATTGGAGCCAGAGTCAGAAGGAGCCGGAAGAGCCTCCTGGAGAACTTTCTATTTGGAACGCGGTGGCTACAGCGTTAGTTATGTCCATTCATATATACGTCTGTGGATGAGGATGAGGTTCAGTATGACCCTGAACAAGAGCACACATGTGGTGAGGAGAACCCAGATGTCACAAAGACTGAAAGAGACGTCTTCAAGTCAAGAAAAAGTGACAGTTCATGGTCACCAAGCCTCTTGACACCCAATATAATTATACTTATATAAATTAGATTTATATTATATGTATTATATATAAAATTATTATGATTATAGTATAATTATATAATATAATTACAAATTTTATCACTATAGGAAATATAATTAGTGAATTTAAGCAGTTTTTGTAATCAAAAACGAGTGGTATATTTTAAGATAAAAGGTCTGTGCAGCCAAAAAAAAAAAAAAAAAAAAAAAATGTTTCCATGGACATGAACACATACTAAGTTAGTTATGAGGGGAAAAACAATATTGGATGATATCTAGTGTTTTTAAGTATTTTCAGGCTGAGTTAAATCACGGGTCAAATTTGACCCGGTAACACTAAAGACGCGTGTAGCTTTCTAACACAATACAAGGGTTAAGTCTTGTCAAGACATTTTAAAAGGAAAAAGAAAAAGAAAATTAACAGTTTTAGCTGTTTAAGATCCACAAAATATCACAATAAATATCATACCGTGAGATGTATATTGTGAAAATATCGTACCGAGAGATTTGGATATTATTACATCCATAATCGTGAGCCTCCCCACCATATCATGAACTTTCCCACGATATCGCAATAAATATCGTACTGTGAGGTTCATACCGTGACAGTATCGTATTGAGAGACTTGGATATCATTACACATATTCAGTCGTGACATGGATATCATGGTATGTATTGTATCGTCACACTCAAGGCAATGCCCACCCCTAGTATATAGCATATATAGTACACTGTGAGGACATGTGCGGCTCCCTCTGTGGGTGGTAGTGCCCAGGAGCAGGCACAGAGCCCAGCCTTCCCTCTCCGCTCTCCGCTCATCTGCATGTGAAAAGCAGCGCCGGCCTCTACAATGTGTCCAATTTGAGCCAATAAAGTTCTAGCCGGATCACATCTTGTTGTCCTCGCAGATAACATGAACGCGTCCATCTAAAGGATTGACTCCATACCAGCGCCGTTGCCATGGAGAAAGGGGGGCCGGGACGCCAGAATCAAGGGCCCCAGCGGGATTGTCTTCGGCGGGGAGCAAGAAGTGGGTGACGTCCCTCTGAGAAAGTCCTCCACGTTTGGCCCGGGCTGCGCGCCTGAATGGGGAGTCTGTATGGGAGCGCTGGTGTCATCCCGAATGCAGGGCTAATTAGTCCTTTCCAAAGCTGTCCGTTATTTTTGGATGAATAAAAAAAAAAGCGTTGAAAAGATCGGGAGTGTAACGGAGATCCAAGATGGTCGCCGATAATGTGGGAAGGAATCTGGAACGCTGTATTCTAGTGGTGCACAAATGTGTGAAACAGTCTGAAACGAAAGCTCTGAAGAGTTAAACATTTGAAGAGATGACTTAATCCGAGGGTTCCCAACGTGTGGTGCCGGTACTGTTGAGCTTTATCTATTATTTAAAACATGAATGAAACAAAACACAACTTCAGGTCGGTTTGTGAGGAAGTAACAACATTATAACATGACTTAAAGGTTGCATGGAGGGTTTTTTTTTTTGTTTCAATTTGTCAGTGAAAGTTTAAAATACCATTACAGAGATGCAGCAGCCTTATAATTATGATGACCAAAAAAAAAAAGAATGAATATCTATCAACTGTGGACGTAGTGAGGCCAGATAAACATCAGCCAATAGAAAACAAGGCTGCCTCATTTTCTATTGGCTGTTAGGTTTCTATGTGTATCTGACTCTCGGCGCTGGGATTACGTGGTTTATGCAGCGGTTCTTAGAGGCTTTTTTAAACTGTAGCTTCCTCGCAATTCGCACAAAGTTTGTCGCGATGGCGGACGAGAATCCACGACCAGTTCGCCGCAAAAGAAAGTCCGTTTTTGAGGTCGCCGAAAGAAGAAGAGAAGGGGAAAAGGAGCGAAGTCAAACTGAGGTGATTCTTGGAGATTCCTTCTAGCGATGGCACGACTGAAGCAGACGAAGGGTCTAAAAACTGACGTATTGATCGTTAAATTATTTCTAGACAGGAAACTTCAACAGTAATTCTGAACACACACTGGCTGTAAACAAGCGTGATTTCTAGAGTAAGGAGGCGGGAGAAGGTGTTTCTACCGAGGGAGCTGTGGAGGAGGAAGGTGGTGTCACGCATGAACAACATTTGAAAAAGGACTGTCACTGTATTTCTTGTTCCTTAAAAAAATCCTCTATACAACCTTTAAAGCTCATAGGCGTAAAGAGAAGAAAATGAGTGATTCAGGTCAGGTGCTCATCAGGATCACAGTGGAAAAACTTCACGTACACACATTAAAAAGAAGAAATCCCAGGCGCACCTTTAATATATAAAGTCGGACTAGCCTCGTTTTTGTCACAGGTGTAAATTTTGCATAAAACAAAACTTTTAAACTACGGTGTGGAGCACAAACATGTCAAATGTTGTTCATCACATGCAGAAAAGAACTGAGAAAGAATATACTGTATGTACGATTTTGATTTCAAATTTAATACAGGGTAGCTGCAGGGTCTTAAAAGTCTTAAAAAGGTCTTAAATTTCATGTTCGTAAATTAAGGCCTTAAAAAGTCTTAAGTTATGTTTTCCAAGTCTTATTTTTTTCACAAAGGTCTTAAATTTCATTAGCCTATTTTTTGTTTACTCAACCGGGCTGCAGTGCGATGTTAAATGGAGGGAGGAAAAAAAGAAAAACCTGAAATCATGTAACGTGAATGAACGTCTAATTTGAAGTATGCGCAAACAATACTTTGGTTTCTGGCGCCGGCGGCAATGAGTAAACAATCAGCAGAGTGGAGGAAGACGTTGGATGGATCATGGGGAAGTGTCGGTTTAATCCACAGTGGCTCTTAGATTCTAGATGTAGTACCTGTAGTTGGTTGGTCATTATTAGAAATGTTGGTCTTTATTTTCATTTAAGTGGTCTTCAAAAAGGTCTTTAAAAAGTCTTAAATTTGGGGTAGTCAAACCTGGGGATACCCTGTAATAAACTGATCGCACATTTAAAAACAGCCACGGACAACAGTAAACCTCATTACACACAATGAAACAGCAAGAAAAACTAGACTAGGCTAAAAAAAAAAAAAATTCTAACAAAAAATTTGACTATAGTGAAATCGGAAAGTGCTGCAGCTAGGTTATTGATAAACACTTGCAAATACAGTAGGTGTGTCTTTAGCAGACGTTAATGTGCTCTAGGGTTTGTGCAGCTTTTAACACAATTGAAATGCTGATTTATTCTTAATTACAAAAACATGGGACACAATGAATGTATTGTTTAGAATCAAAACACCATATTAGTGGCCAGTTCCTTTTCTCTCCAGCGACTAGGTCAGGAATCAAAATACACTAGACCAGGGGTGTCAAACTCATTTTGGTCCGGGGGCCGAATCCAACCTACTTTGATCCCAAAGGGGCCGGATCAGAAAACTCATGTCATATAAACCCCAAAAACAGCAATAAGTTCAAATATTTGCGCAGAGAAACACAAATCTATTACAGAAATCTTTTTTAACTGATGAACTGTTTCTTTTACAAAATATTATAATATTATGAACAACCTGAAACTTTAAGAAAAATGCAATTTCAACACAATGTTCTAACCTGAACTTGTATGCAAACAGGAATAAGTCAGTTTTCTTAGACAATCCTGCACTCGGCTCCACTTTTCTCATGTTGGACATTTTTCTGATGAGGGTGTCACGGTCAACAGTCAAAACGATCGTCCTTTAAGAGCGTTTGGAAAGAGACAAGTCTTCATTTGTGCTGCTCTGGTGGGAGGGGCCACGTACAGAGGCGCTGGAGACGCTGTTATGCTAAGCACCGCAGAAAATTACCAATATTTTAATAGAAAATATAATTAAAATATTTTAGTAGAAAATCAGCCGAGGGCCACATTAAAGGTCTTGGAGGGCCGGATCCGGCCCCCGGGCCTTATCTTTGACACCTGTGCACTAGACGGTTCACAAAAACCCTGGAAGTACGAGTTCGGGCACCAGCCAATCAGCGAAGAGTCAAATATTCTGTGTTGGCAACGATTCCCGAGATCAAGGATTTAAAGCCGGAACAAAGAGAACGTTTGGTGAATTTCATCTAGGGGAAAGACGTTTTTGCCCTTCTTCTTACAGGATTTGGGAAAAGCGCATTACATACATCACGACCAAATAGCAGCGATTGGTTAAATTAAAAAAAGTACCCGCTTACCGTCGAGCGAACGAATCCTAACACAGTGAGGTCAGATAGTTTCTACGAAGTGAAACCGTCTGATGAATCAGGCTACCATATTATAACATTAAGACAATTATCCAGTCAATTTGGGTTGCCAGATTGAATGCTGAAATCCAGTTGGTTTAAACCTAAAATGCCTCTCTGATCTGGACGGTCACTACCTAAACCCACAGCACCTACAGCCGGTCTTGAATCAGTGCTACACTATATTTTACATTTTCTATATGTTGTTCGCTATTTTTAAAGAAAAATTGTAAGAATAAATTCGACTTTGAGGACTGAAGAATAAAGTATAGTAAATGTATAATAGTCTTGACCGTGATAGTGCTGATTTAAGCATTTTTACTTACTTTACTCACTGCCCCTGCAACCCGGTCCCGAATAAGCGGAAGAAAATGGATGGATACTTTTCTGTTTTGTCACTTTCTACCACAGAGCACAGATTAAAACAACCTGTAAATGGACCTGTAAAAAGACGCTCATCCTCGGAGCACACGGCTGATTATGCAGAGTAAACAAAGTCCGAGTTAGTGTAGTTGTCGGCTACACTCTCTGCAACTTTATTATTTATTATTTTACTAAGTTCCATGTTCACACCAAATGCCAAATGGAGGAATCAGAGAGGTCACAAATATTTTATTATTATCAGTGTTGGGAGTAATGTATTATAAAAGTAATGTATTACAGTAATGCGTTGATTTTTGCTGTAACGCAGTAATGTAAGGCATTACAGGGGAAAAAATTGTAATATTTTACTCGGTACAAATGTGAGTAACACGCAGTACAATGCTTTTTTAACCTGGATTGAAGTGGTGGGTTTTTCTTCATAGAAATTCGCTAAAATCACCGTGAAATCAGCAGCGGTGAAACGCCAGAGACGTGGCCGGAAAGACCTTCAGTTAACCGCGGGTGAAAGGACCGACCCAGAACTCTACGCTGTTTAGACCTGGTTTAGACCTGGGTCACTTCTGGTTTAGACCTGGCTTACAGTCGTCCCTCTCGCTCTCTAATGCGATTCACTTTTCGCGGTCTCGCTGTTTCGCTGATTTTTAGATTTTTTTTTTTTGTGCAATTTTGCATGCCTTTTGTTTTTAGTGTATGAACACGTGTTGCGTTCCTCCCGCTGTGTCCTGATCGGCTGAGGGACTCCTGTCTCCTGAACAGTACAGTACAGAATGTGTTCAGCTGCCAAATTTAAATAAATGTTCAATCTCTAGCAGTGTGCTTCTGAAGTGCTGTATGTCTGCAAGTTTTCTCTCCGACAAAATCCACAACGTCGACGAAATGTTCTGCACCGACAAAGTCTCCTGCGCTCACACCCAAAAGACAGAGGACGATGCAAACCATCGCACAAAAAGTTGGACTTCTGGACACGTTGAAGGAAGGTAGAAGTTACGCGATGTAGCAGAATCTTGCACCAGGTCTTGTACCCGCAAATAGTTGCTGAAATCAGGACCGTGACAGTCGGGCTCTTACCTCCATGAGGTGCGGAGCAAAGCCGGTCCTTTCTCCTGCGGTCTCCTTCGAGCCCGTCCCGACAGTGAGTCCTGTTTTAGTCCTAGTTCAGTTTTGGTTTAGTCCTCCTCTTCAGTCCTGGAATCAGTCTGAGGTTAGTCCGTTATAGTCCTGGTTTAGTCCTGGTTCAGCTCTGGTTTAGTCCTGGTTTAGACCTTGTTTAGTCCTGGTTCAGTCCATATACGGCTCAAAAGTTCAGCTTTTTCGCAGTTATTTTGGTGAGAGTAACTTAAAGTAATGCAATAGTAATGTAATGCCTTACATTTTAAATGCAGTAATATTGTAATGTAACGAATTACTTTGAAATGACAGTAATAAGTAATAAATAACACATTACAGTTTTAAAGTAACTTGCCCAACAGTGATTATTATCATTATTAGTGAGTTTTAACAGCGACTGCTCACATCTAGGATCCTCCTTCAGAAAAATACAGAGGCTCGGTGATTTGGTCTGAGTACTTCCCAATATGATACGTCATAAAATGTGTGGTATCAGAGCTTTTGCCGATACCGATACCGACCCTCGTATTTGTCATGTGTCCTCAGAAGCGATCTCCCACGTCCACGTCCACGCCCGTGTTCCAGGTGTTGAGGACTCTGGAGCAGCTGCACCTGGACATCGAGGACGCTCTCAGCTCCAGTTCCTCCCCGACCGGAACCCCCTGCTCCAGCCGCAGAGCTCAGGTAAGACCCCAACACCTACCGGTCTGACAGTGGTGTTTTGATACTTTTGAAGCCTTATATGACCTCAAAATATGTGCAAAATACTATTGCTTTTTACTCTTTAAAGGTGCATTGTGTAACTTTTTTGGTGGAGGGTCTGTCACAGTGCGGTGTGAAACCTTTCTATCGTCATGGAGACCAAATCAGACCAAGTTACAAGTCAGATCTGTGGAGAGGCGACCCCCTCACAGTCAGAATGTCTGTTTTTCTAGGTATTTCTGAGCAATAAAACCACCTGTAATTGATTAAATGTAAGGTAGAGCTGTTTAATGTCACACTGTGGAACATTCTAGGCACAGCAATGACATCTCTATGGAAACAAACACCCTCCAGAAAAGTTACACAATGCACCTTTAAAGAGTAAAAAGTAATAATATTTTGCGCATATTTTGAGGTCATATAAGGCTTTAAATGTCACGGTTTGGTTTTGATAAAGATTTGTGCTGAATTTTGTTCAACAGAAACAACCGAATAGAGTTAGAACAGATTTTATTTTCCTTAGGGTTTTTATTTGTTTATTTTTGTTTGCTCAAACTACAAATGTGTTCAAAATCCAATAGACGCCCAGGCATTTCAGCAAGTCTAACACAATCATACAAATACTTTTTCAAGTTACCAGCTCCTTTTACTCTTAGTCCAGTAATAATTTTTAATTCCAGGGCTGAAATGATCAAAATTATTATGATTGTAGTGAAGGTGTATGGTGTTTAGAATCACAGAGGAGCGAGAGTTTGACAGAAGAACTCAATCTAAATGTGCAGGGTTTGTGTGTTAAACATGTGTGAATGAAACAAAACACAACTCCAGGTCTGTTTGTGATGAGGAAATAACATTATAACAGATAAAAAAGCGTAATATGGGCCCTTTAAAATTTATACAATACTGAATACAATACAATTAATTCAGTTGTTATAATACACTGTTTTGGGGAGTAACAGATTACATGTACCGGAGTTACGTAATCAGAGTACAAATTATGAGTAACTGTATTCAGTTACAGTTACTTTTTCAGTGAGTGGTAATTGGATTACAGTTACTTTGTTGAAATAAATGGATTACACGGATTTTCCTGTTTTCACATTATTTGTATTTATTTATTTTTATTTTTTATTTTTTTTCCCAGTAATTCTACTCTGCTACGCTGGAAACTAAACCAGGTCTAAACCAGGACTAAACCAAGACTAAAACCAGGTCTAGTCTAGATCTAAACCAGGACTAAAACCAGGTCTAAACCAGGACTAAACTAGATCTAAACCAGGACTAAAACCAGGTCTAAACCAGGTCTAAACTAGATCTAAACCAGGACTAAAACCAGGTCTAAACTAGATCTGAACCAGGACTAAAACCAGGTCTAAACCAGGACTAAACTAGATCTAAACCAGGACTAAAACCAGGTCTAAACCAGGTCTAAACTAGATCTAAACCAGGACTAAAACCAGGTCTAAACCAGGTCTAAACCAGGTCTAAACTAGATCTAAACCAGGTCTATACCAGGTCTAAACCAGGACTAAAACCAGGTCTAAACTAGATCTGAACCAGGTCTAAACCAGGTCTAAACTAGATCCAAACTAGATCTAAACCAGGTCTAAAACAGGACTAAACCAGGTCTAAACCAGGACTAAAACCAGGTCTAAACTAGATTTAAACCAGGACTAAAACCAGGTCTAAACTAGATCTAAGCCAGGACTAAACCAGGTCTAAACCAGGACTAAAACCAGGTCTAAACTAGATTTAAACCAGGACTAAACCAGGACTAAAACCAGGTCTAAACCAGGACTAAAATCAGGTCTAAACTAGCTCTAAACCAGGACTAAAACCAGGTCTAAACTAGATCTAAACCAGGACTAAAACAGGATTTAACAGGACTAAACCATGCTGCGTGGACGTGTCTCCTCCTCTTCTATCAATAATATTTTTAATACAGTTAAGTTTCCTCGTCTTTGCTTCTCTGCAGCCAATCGAGTAATCCAAAGTATTCAGATTACATTACTCACTTTAAGTAATTTAATGGATTACGTTACAAACTACATTTTGAGGTATGTAATCTGTAATCTGTAGGGGAATACATTTTAAAAGTCACCTTCACAACACTGATAATATATTAGATTTGATTACATTTATATTTGGACCTATGCCTCTGACTCTTGCGTGTCCTGTCAGAACAGGCTCGATAAAAGTTCCTGTGAGCTTCGGATGGCGAGGCTTTTTTTCCATCACAGCTCTATTAGCGTGTACGAGTGTGTGCGCGTTGCCAGGTCCGTTGGATTCCAGCCTGTGTGGTGCGTAACTATGTGCTCCGTCACGCCTGGTACTGGACACATTCTTGAACAGCGTGTGGCACATACTTGGTCATGCTCCTAAAACCTCCACAAATCAATTCCCCCCGCTGAAGGAGGAGGGACAGGTGCTCCGAATGCACAATCTCACACTAAAGGCTCCATACATGAGGATTTACAGTCTCTGCACTTGTAGGCGATGCACAGGATTCTGACTGTCTTAAATATGTGAAAAACAGCGCTTCTTCAGCCAATTTTGTCTTCTTTTTAGATAGAAACTTGTTTGTGTTTTCTTCTAATAAGACACATTTCTAAAGGCAGATCTATCAGACCATCGTAGTGTCTGGAGAAGTGACACTGCGTTCAGTTCTCTTCCGACTCCCACTTGGACCACAGATTTGATGCCACATCCGAGCTTAAAGCGTATTATTATGTTTCACGTGTGGGACGCCCGTTAAATCAAGTACCGTATTGTCCGCACTGTCATTAAATGGTCTATTTTCGAACTTTTTTCCACAAATAAACTGCACCGGACTTTAAACGAAACACAACAGTTGGATGGGTCAGTGGTTTTGTTTGTTTGTCACGTTCACGGTGACTCTGGGCTTTGTTCAGTTGTGGCGTGTAGGGAGGTGCTGTCTGGGATCGCTGGATTGTCGGCGTGTTCGCAGTGACTCGGTTGTTCAGTCGTGTCTAGAAGCGGCACGTTGCGCTCGCTTTTTCGGTTCGTTCCTCCGTTCCGTTCCTCGTCGGCGTGGAGCGATGAGTGTGTCTGCGGGTGTTTGTCGCTGAGCAGTCGCTGTCTGCTCCGTGTGTGATTGTGGAGCGCAAAGTCGTTTTTTGATGGGGTTGGAGGCTTAATAGCGTGCCATATGGTGCGGAAAATACAGTATTTGTTCAGTATTGGCCTCATTAAAACACCGACTACCAAACCCATAGGCAGTGATACGGACTGTAAAGTACTGAGTGACTGAAATTGTTCATTCATATTTACACGTCACAGTGGGCTCAGCCATCTTGCATTCTGATTTGGAATCCTTGCTCGGTCTACTTTTTTTTGTCGCTGAGGTTTGAGTCGCGTCGCCCCAGGAAAAGGGGGCGTGTCACATGTGTCACTAGGCAACGTCCTTGGAAAACCAATTTAGAAGGATAATTGAACGCAGGGTCAGTGTCAAGCGTGAGCCAAGATAAACACCCCCTCGTTTCTGTTGATGGTCAATGTGCCCCGCTTCCTGATTTCAACAGCCTCTCGTATCTCCGTCTTTTGTATTTGTGCTCCTCTGTTCCTGTTGTTTTAGTTTTGTCCCAGTTCATGTCATGGTTTTCCCTTTTGTAGTGGTCGGATTTTGCGAACTTGAGGTTTTCTTGCGTTGCCTTTTCCTTCTCTGAGCGAGATCACTGTAAGTGGTTTGCAGTGGTATAAAATTGACGTTTGCATGTTCACCCGTGTGTCCACCTCATCTACTCAATACCATTGTTCTACTATGTCTCCTACATATAGAAGACACATTGTGCTTTTTGGAGGATACTTAGGATTAAACTATAACATACATAGAATATTATTTTGTATATTGTTCATAAATCTAAATAGAATAGTTAAAAACTGCAGGATTAATATGTATTTTTGTTGGATTTCACTGTAGCGAGGAGCAGTTTTTCATCAGTTTTTATTGCTGAAAAACATATTTGGCCTGGATTCTGAATTTTAGAGGGACATGAAACCAGAAATTTGAATGAATCAATTGAAAAACAACTTTGACTAAAAAAAAGTTAGAACATACAATGGTAAAAGCTCAGTTTAAAGCCCATTAAAGCCCTACCATGTCACTTTTTTGACACAAAATAGGCTTTTTTTCATATTGAGTGAAAAGTTTACAAAAAGCATGCCTTCTTTCTGTAGGAGGGCTTGCATTTCCAAAAACTTACCTCTTATTGGTCATGTTTGTTTCCATGGAAATGTTGCTCCTGTAGGATATTCCTCAATATAATTCTCCATGAAGAAGAATGGTTATAACTAGGGGTGTGCAAAAATATCGGAATATCGGTATATCGTATCGTTTAATGTGATGATACAGTTTCGATATCGTGGGCTGCTGTATCGATATATCACCAAGAGTATTTTTAGGTGTATTTTACTAAATTATTTTGTTACAGAGCTACAGTTTTGTTGCTTGTGGAGTGAAAGGAAACTCATTTATGCATTTTTACTGTTTTGATGATTAAAATGTTTGTGTTTTATATGAACTTTGCACAAGAAGTGGTTTAACAAAGACTTTTAGAATCACAGCCATGATTTAGCCTTTATTTTTTATTGAACCATATCGAAATCGATTTGAAATATATCGTATCGAATCGAAAGTGCACTGTATCGAGATATGTATCGTATCGGCAACTTCTTAATGATACCCAGCCCTAGTTATAACTTTCTCTTTCCATGGAATCACACAGGTGGCATGCCCTCTCCAGAAAGTTACACAGTGTCGCTTTAATAATGCAGATGTTAGTTATGGACAGAGTGGGGGGTAAATGGTTCCTTTTTAATGGTTCTTTTTACCCAGGGCCCAGAGCGGGGAGGGGGCCTTCATAAAATCTGTAATACGCAATTTTCATTTTCACATTATTCTGCCCCGCCCAAGTAACACTGCACCAATTCTCTGGGAGGCTTTAAAATGGTTTTATAGTCCGTACTGGTCCAAATAATGACGTCGGAGCCCACAGCAACTTCCGGAATAAGATGAATACAGAACATGAAATATGGGCCCACCAAGATGATTTGTACTCAGGGCCTGGAATTTCCTACTACACCCCTGCTGCTTGGTGTCCTCAGGCCTCCTCCGTAGCTCAGCTCCAGTGTGTCCAGTCTGATCTCTGTCCGTGTTGTGTTTTCTCACTCATCCCAGCCTCAGCGATGGAAGGACAAAAGTGCTCCATTGAGTTGCCCACATTCAGGCCGCACAGAGGAGCTGTTGTCCTGGACGCACTTCTGTGACGGCTCGCATTTGGAACGCTCTGTAGCTGTCCCTCCATTCACTGCTCTCTGTCTTTCACCGTCACAGGCTGAAGGAAGGGACGTCTGCAGCGGGACATTTGGACAGGGTCAGTCAGAGTCTCGGTCCCCTCACAGACAGGAGCTTTTGTTGGCTCTGTTTTGGTTTCCAGCGCTGAGAGCATCTTGTTTGGGGCGAGGGGGGTGTGGTCAGGGAGAGGAGCAGGTCTCAAGACTGGACCGGAAGACAACAGAGCCAGGAGCAGGAGGACTGTGTTGCTTTTCTCTCTTAGACAGGGGAATAGACAAGGGGGACAAAGAATTGGATCCTCTTCCTATTTATTTTTTATTAAAGGGGGGCCTTGTGAGGCTTCTTGCCCCCAGGCCCCCAAATATCGAACTGTGACTTTTCTGACAAGCAGTGAGATCAGTTGTTCACTTTAATAATAGGGTTCTGTTCAAAGTTCACATTTTACACTTATCCAGAAGAATTATATAGAATATAATATAAGAATTATAATATTTTTCGGACTATAAGGCGCACTTAAAATCTTTTTAAAAAATCTTCAAGACGCACTGGATTATAAGGCGCTTTATGTATTAATTCTGGTTGTGTTTACTGACCAAACTGATTTTATGTGGTACATGGCTCTCAAATGTCAAAATGTTTTAGTACGATTTTGGTAAGTTATGAAGCCGCACCTCTTGATGGATTGTCGGAGCATTACAGTGACCGTAGTCAGGAGCCTCACTTAGTCGTGTCCTTTAGTCTGACAGAAACTGACCGCATCATCGCACAAGGAGTGAGCTGTTTTTTTTTTCAGCGCTTATAGTTTATGCAAATGAGCCATGTGGTTTTAAGTTTCGTTTATGTAAAACGTAAACAAATATGCGCAAAGCTGAAGTAAACACATTATTACTCAACGTATATTTGAGTGGTCCTCATAGGAAGTTAAAAAACAAACTTAAATTATCCATCCACATTCACATTCATAATACATATTCACCAAGGCAAATTACGCCACGATCTGCCAATGGATCGTGGACGCCTGGACTAAGGGATCGGTCTCAAGGGTCATCCGTTTGTTTTGCTTAATGCGCCTTATATTCCGGTGCAACATATGTATGAAAATAGACGAGAGAATTCAACATTATTGATAATTGCGCCTTATAATCCGGTGCGCCTTATAGTCTGAAAAATATGGTAAGTACGTTGCAGTGGGTGTGTAACGGTGGAGGTGTAAATGAATTGACTGGCAACATGGCGTCTTGAAAAAAAGTGTTTAAAGATTAGTTGGAAGGTTGAAAGCTCTGGAAAGTACATCTACTTTTAAAACACTCGTGGAGTAGGCTCATGACTTTACTGAGTGTGAGGAGTCTTAACCACATGTCCTTTGTTCGCGTGCTGGTTGACAATATTTCTCTCCTTTTCAAACTGTCACTATTTCGGTTTCTTTGTTGCGTCTGCTCCGAGCCGTTGTCATAGCTCTTAGGCATCCAGATGATGTCCTGGAAAGTTCCTGGAAAGCTCTCTCCAGGAAAGAGCGGTGTGGAGGCGGCCATTGTTCCTGAGCAAATATTTGGAGTCTGTATTAACAATTTGGCTCGCTCCAGTTGGACGAGAAGTTTAAATGTCCATTCACAAGGTCTGACAAACCGCTCTCCAACATGGACATACTGCTCCTCTCACTCTTATGTAACTGATAATACTCCCTACAACTGTACAAAAACTCACCTTTATCTAACAAATAATACTCCCTACAACTGTACAACAACTCACGCTTATGTAACAGATAATATTCCCTACAACTGTACAACAACTCACCCAGATAATACTCCCTACAACTGTTCAAAAACTCACCCTTATGTAACAGATAATACTCCCTACAACTGTACAACAACTCACAAAGATAATACTCCCTACAACTTTTCAAAAACTCACCTTTATGTAACAGATAATACTCCCTACAACTGTACAACAACTCACAAAGATAATACTCCCTACAACTGTACAGCAACTCACCCTTATGTAACAGATAATACTCCCTACAACTGTACAACAACTCACCCTTATGTAACAGAGAATACTCCCTACAACTGTACAACTCACCCAGATAATACTCCCTACAACTTTTCAAAAACTCACCTTTATGTAACAGATAATACTCCCTACAACTGTACAGCAACTCACCCTTATGTAACAGATAATACTCCCTACAACTGTACGACAACTCACAAAGATAATACTCCCTACAACTTTTCAAAAACTCACCCTTATGTAACAGATAATACTCCCTACAACTGTACAACAACTCACAAAGATAATACTCCCTACAACTGTACAGCAACTCACCCTTATGTAACTGATAATACTCCCTACAACTGTACAACAACTTGCCCTTATGTAACAGATAATACTCCCTACAACTGTACAACAACTCACAAAGATAATACTCCCTACAACTTTTCAAAAACTCACCCTTATGTAACAGATAATACTCCCTACAACTGTACAACAACTCACCCAGATAATACTCCCTACAACTGTTCAAAAACTCACCCTTATGTAACAGATAATACTCCCTACAACTGTACAAAAAACTCAAACTTATGTAATAGGTATAATACTCCCTACAGCTGTACAACAACTCTGCCTTATGTAAACAGATAATACTCCCTACAACTGTACAAAAACTCAGCCTTATGTAACAGATAATACTCCCTACAACTGTACAACTACTCACCCTTATGTAACTGATAATACTCCCTACAACTGTACGACAACTCACGCTTATGTAACAGATAATACTCCCTACAACTGTACAACAACTCACGCTTATGTAACAGATAATACTCCCTACAAATGTACATAAACTCAGCCTTATGTAACAGATAATACTCCCTACAACTGCACAACAACTCACGCTTATGTAACAGATAATACTCCCTACAAATGTACATAAACTCAGCCTTATGTAACAGATAATACTCCCTACAACCATACAAAAACTCAGATGTATGTAACAGATAATACTCCCTACAACTGTACAAAAACTCAGCCTTATGTAACAGATAATACTCCCTACAACTGTACAACAACTCACCCAGATAATACTCCCTACAACTGTTCAAAAAGTCACCCTTATGTAACAGATAATACTCCCTACAACTGTACTACAACACACCCTTATATAATAGATAAAGATAATACTACCTACAACAGTACAACTCACGCTTATGTAACAGATAATACTCCCTACAACTGTTCAACAAGTCGCCCGTATGTAACAGATAATGCTCCCTACAACTGTACAGCAACAGGTGCCTGGCCATAGAGGACACCCACCTAGCCACGCTGAGAGAACATTTTCCAGGAATTAAAACTGCAAAATAGGACCGTCCTCCAATAAGACTAGCATGCAAACCGTAGCCTATAGTGATGTGTTCTTAGTCATATATTTGTGGATCACAGAAGGACTATTTTGTCTACGCCTAAAGTCTAAAGTATCTCTGAAGTGACGTGGCCCTGCCCTGTGGAGAAGCCCGTGTGTGTGGAGGACAGCTGCAGCTCCATGTGTCCATCCATATGTTCAGACCGGAGAGTGTGGAGAACATCTGACACATCAGGCCTGTCTGAGGAACCTTGAACTCGCTGTGAAATTCGAAAACTATGCATCATATTAAAGGTCTTAAAGAGCAGATGACAGGTGCTCGTGTTTTTCTAATGATGACATATGCCGTGGTGAATATTTATCATAGTTTTACATCATTTGAGTGTCACTTTGTAACTTGGCCTCAGGGAACACGCTTTTTTTTTTGCCGTACTAGAATAAAGTGTAATTGCACATCCACTACAGTAGTTGGCAGTGTAGTGTTAGGTTTTTTGCACCGAGCAAACGCACACACAGCACAGAACAGGAGATATGAAGTGCAGTGAACAAACCCTCAAGAGACGCGATGGAAAAATATTATTAAACAGGGATGAAAAGAAAGGAGAAAGGAGAAAGACGGACATAATGAAACAAATGAGCTAAAATGAGAAATTATGATGAAGTGTATGTCTCGCTCGGCTTCACTGTGCCTACGGTGGGAAACGAAGAAAGACCGCTGTGTTTACTGTGTCTAAAAATGTCGGCAGCGGACGGCATGAAGCCAAATAAATTACGGCGTCGCTTAAAGACATTCCACCCAAATCACGACGATAAGCCTCTTGAGTTTTTTCAGCAAAAATGTGCTGAGTATTGCCAACAATCATCCCGCTTTGTGAATACAAGCGATACTATTTATTATCCAGGCTGCCATGACCTTGTGCCTCCACTCAATTTCATTTCTCTCCAGTGACTAGGTGAGGAATCAGAATACACTAGACCAGGGGTGCTCACACTTTTTCAGCATGCGAGCTACTTAAAAAATGAGCAAGTCATAAAGATCTACCTAATACAAAGCCAAGCAAACTGCACTGAAACACTCTGTGCCCCTTTTTTGGACCCTCACCCACAGTTTGAGAACCTCTTCTTTAAGAGAACTTCCTCTGGCACTTTACACAAAACTGTGAAAAAAGTGAAGGAAGATTTTTAAACCTGTTTTTTAAAGTTCCAAACTGGAGTTTCATTCTTTTCTGGTTTTGCAGTGATATTTACCAGCCTCTGCACGTTTACCAAACCAAACGCACATCGTGACAAACACAGATGCATTTGTGCACTTTTGTTAGACAAACTTCAGCCAAATGAGGCAGTAGGTCTGTTCTGTAGATCTGCTCTATGCTGTAGACCTGCTTTGTGCCAACACTGGAACACAAATTTTAGGCTTCTTTTTGCTTCACGTTTGGTCTTGCTCTTCTAATCAGCCGCACTGTGGGAGGGGCTTGTGTTCGCTGTACGCAGGAGCGAGAGCGTGAAAAGGCGAGGGGCGGCGTGCTGACGTGAGGCAGATGGACAGGTAGGATGTTTAGGAAGTTGAACCTGCCCTGTGATGCACGCTGGTACACGAGGGCACACGCTGTCGCAGACGAGCCGTGCACAGGGAGCGTGTGTGTTTGTGATGTGCTGTAGAGTCTCCGCGGGTTTCAAATGAGCGCACAGGCTGCACTGAGACGCCCCCCACACGCTCCTGCACCCCGCTACAAGTTTATTGCCAACAGCAGCGGCTGTGATGAAATATGATCGCACTTGTTGAGTGTCAGACCTCGAGTGAGAGACAAGACCGAGTCCAAACGCGAGTCCGAGACGAGACACGGCGATCTACCCACACGACCTTGGCGATCGACTGGTAGATCGCGATCGACGTATTGAGCACCCCTGCACGAGACGGTTTACAAAGACCCTGGAAGTTGTAGACCAGAGGTGGGTAAACTTTTTGGCTCGGGGGCCACATAGGCTTCTCAAATTTGACTGAAGGGCCGGACAGGAGACAGGACATGACGTCACTAGTATTTACGCTCATGTAGGACGTATTCTGTGCGCTGCAACTTCTGGACGCATAAGTTTCAGAATGCACAAAAAGTGATTGAGAACTGCTCCACCGCACACCACAGGTGAGCGTGAGTTCTGCGGACTTAGATCTCATTGAGAAACAGAGCCCACGCCACGAGTTACACGTGCTTGAAGCAGTTAAACCAAACCCTTAAGATGTTCCATGCGTTAAGATTTATAGCACAACGTGTGAAAATCTTTGACTTTACTTCAAACTCACTCAAAATGGAAACAGTGCAGCCTTATGTCTTGAACACTTCTACCTCACTACGAAAATGACTCCTGTCATTGGCTAGTCTGAAAGAATACGTTCCCATAAAGCATTGCGGCCAACATAATACGGCGCATCTCACTATGTATATATAGTGCGCCATCTACTGGGAAACGCCGGAAATGCAGGAAAAATAAAACATCAACAAGGTTTATTATTGTAATATATTCAAGTTCGGCAGACCGGATGAAAAGGTTTACAGGGCCGCATATGGTCCCCGGGCCGTAGTTTGCCCACCCCTGTTGTAGACAATGCAGCGACCAATCAAGGAAGAGCTGTGAAGCCGTGACGTCAAACTCAAGCGCCTGTCTGGGTCCCTTTTGTGGAACAGCACAACAGTAAACAAAGAGGTCGAGATGAATGTAGACCACAGGTGTCAAACATAAGGCCCGGGGGCCAGATCCAGCCCTCCAAGACCTTTAATGTGGCCCTTGGGTGATTTTCTACTAAAATATTTAAATTATATTTTCTATTAAAATATTGGTAATTTTCTGCGGTGTTTATCACAGCAGCGTCTCCAGTGCCTCTGTACGTGGCCCCTCCCACCAGAGCAGCACAAATGAAGACTTGTCTCTTTTCAAACGCTCTTAAAGGACGATCGTTTTGACTGTTGACCGTGACACCCTCATCAACAAAATGTCAAAAATGAGAAAAGTGGAGCTGAGTGCAGGATTTTCCAAGATAAATGGACTTATTCTTATTTGCATACAAGTTCATGTTAAAACATTGTGTTGAAATTGAATTTTTCTTAAAGTTTCAGGTTGTTGATAACATTATAATATTATAATAAGAAAGAGTTCATCAATTAAAAAAGATTTCTGTAATAGATTTGTGTTTCTCTGCACAAATATTTGAACTTATTGTTATTTTTGAGGTTTTTATGCCATGAGTTTTCTGATCCGGCCCCTTTGGGATCAAAGTAGGTTGGATACGGCCCCCGGACCAAAATGAGTTTGACACCCCTGATGTAGACGAAGACAGACATTCTGTGTTGGCAACGATTCCCAAGATCAAGGATTTAAAGCCGGTACAAAGAGAATGTTTTTATTTTATCAAGGGGAAAGACGTTATTGACGTTATTCTTCATACATACATCACGACCAAATAGCAGCGATTGTTTAAACAAAAAAAGTACCTGCCTACCGCCGAGCGAACGGATCCTAATGCTGCCAAGTCAGACGGTTTCCACGAAGTGAAACCGGCTGATGAATCAGGCTAACGATTTAAAGTCGCAGAGGAGAGCAGAGAGGCGCGAAATGTTTTCTTCTTATTACGGTGGGTGTGACCGAAAATAATTGAGAAGTACTGGGTCAAACCTACTAAAATGTCTCTCTCAGATCTGAACGGTCTCTACCTAAACCCCGGCACCTACAGCCAATCATGAGTCAGTGCTAGTGCAGCCTCTACAGCTCAGGGAGGGCATTCTGGAGGTTCTGAGCTTTCACATGAGGCCTGTGCATAAACTGAGAATGAGACATACTTGATTGTAGGACCTTTTATAAAACAGTAAAAGCACAACCTGCGTACAGTTTCTTTAAGGACCCCACGGTTGTCAGTTCTCAGAGATATAAATGTGCTTTATCGGAGACATAAGAATGATTTTATTTCTAGATTTATGTCACTGTTGCCTGGTTAAATGCCAGAAGACACTGTACACATAAAAGAGTGGAAGAATGTCCCCGAGTGTCCTGACAAGCTCTTCATAAATAAAACACTATTATTGTTACGCTGAGTTCAGTTTGGTCCAGTGAACGGAGGGAACTTCACAGGGGAAAATGAGCCAAAAACAGCAAAGAAACAAGACGGATTACACAGCGCCTCTTTAAATCTAGCTCAATGTACCGTACAAGAACTTATGTTGGGATTTACCGTATTACCCAGAGAGGTGGTGGGAGTTATATGGAAATATATGTATAGCAAATGTTATATTTAAGGCTGGGAGATACTATAGAGGGTCTATAACAAAACTATAAAAAAAAACTACAAAAAGAAATGATTAAAAATTTAAAAAAGTTGGGTTGCCTATTGTTCTGTTCAACTCGCAATATAATTTATTTATATTTTAGCTTTTTATTTTAAGTTTCAGTTACCAGAGCAGAGTTTAACCACTCAAGATCCCATCTCTTATCAAAACTCAGGACTCTTTCCTGTGAGGCAATACCAGTAATTACCCAACCTGCAGCCAGTCAGTGCTAGTGCAGCCTCTGCAGCTCAGTGAGAGAATTCTGGAGGTTCTGAGCTTTCACATGAGGCCTCTCCATATCCTGAGAAGGAGAAACACCTGTATGTGTCCTCTACGGATGTATGAATAACTGAAATATTGTGATATATTGTTAAAGTTCTCACAATAATCGTGGACCATCTCAATATATTGAATTACAAGTTTCTGTTTAAATTAAGAGTTATGGTGCAGCAATAGCAAAAAAATAAAACAGAGGGAACTACTGTATTTTCTGCACTATTAGGCGCTCTGGATTATAAGGCGCACTGTCATTAAATGATCTATTTTCAAACTTTTTTCACAAATAAACCACACCGGACTTTAAATGAAACCCAACAGTTGGCTGGGTGAGTGGTTTTGTTTGTTTGTGGCGTTCACGGTGACTCTGGGCTTTTGTTCAGTTGTGGCGTGTAGGGAGGGTGCTGTCTGGGACCGCTGGATTGCCGGCGTGTTCGCAGTGACTCAGTTGTTCAGTTGTGTCTAGAAGTGGCACATTGGACTCGCTTTTTCGATTCGTTCCTCCGTTCCGTTCCTCGTCGGCGTGGAGTGATGAGTGTGGTGTGGGTCGCTGTCTGCTCCGTGTGTGTTTGCGTGCGCTGCGGGTGGTGCGGCTTTGTAGTTTACTGAAGTCGTGCTGGGACGCCCGAGTGGATTCGTGTATAGGGCGCTCTGGATTGTGGGGCGCGCGGCCGTTTTTTGATGGGGATGGAGGCTTAAGAGCATGTCTAATAGCCCGGAAAATATGGTAATTACCCCACCTGCAGCCAGTCAGTGCTAGTGGAGCCTTTGCAGCTCTGTGAGAGAATTCTGTAGGTTCTGAGCTTCCACATGAGGCCTGTCCATAAAGTGAGAATGAAAAACACTTGTATGTGTCCTCTAGGGATGTATCATCATGTCATGTATCATGTCAAAGTTCTCACAATAATATCGTGGACCATCACAATATATCGAATTACAAGTCTCTTTGCTTAAATTAAGAGTTATGGTGCAAGAATAGCTAAAAAAGACAGAGGGAACTACATAGACCATGATCCTTTGCGCCATTTCAGTGTAAACTACATGAAGAAATAACAGTTCTAAACACTTTTAAGTCTTAGTTCTTTGGATTAAGTCTTGTCAAGGCATTTTAAGAGGAAAAAGTTGCATATTCACAGTTTTGTTTTTGCCTCCACAAAATATCACAATAAATATCGTACCGTGAGATGTGTATCGTGAAAATATCGTACGGAGAGATTTGGATATCGTTACATCCCTAGTGTCGTCTATCTGCAGGAGTTTCTTTTATCAAATTGAAGGTTAATTTCATGTTTGCACAGGAAAAAATACCTCTGTATAATAAATAATAAGTATTTTTCTGCATGTTCTGTTCAGTTATTGAACTCATCGTGTGCTGGTTCACTGCTGACCCTGCCTGTGTGGTCAGGACTGTCTCTTTATAAGTCCCTGTCCTGTGGAGACATTTGTGGGTCACGGTGCAACTGCTGTTGACAGGGGCTGGCAGGGACTGACGGGGGCTGACGGGGGCTGACGGGGCTGACGGGGCTGACGGGGGCTGACGGGGGCTGACGGGGGCTGACGGGGGCTGACGGGGGCTGACAGAGCAGAGGCCACACTTGTACTGCTGACATACACAGCTCCTGTCATCTGCTACAGTGGACAGCTCTATGCACCAGGACCATCCAAGGACAAACTCAGATACTCTTATAGACCTGGTTTAGTCCAAGATTAGACCGGGAATAGTCATGTTATAAACCTAACTTAGTCCTAGTTTAGACCGGGAATAGTCCTGTTATAGACCTGGTTTAGCCCTAGATTAAACCTGGAATAGTCCTGTTATAGACCTGGTTTAGTCCTAGTTTAGACCTGGAATAGTCCTATTATAGACCTGATTTAGTCCTAGATTAGTCCTAGATTAGATCTGGAATAGTCCTGTTATAGACCTGGTTTAGTCCTAGTTTAGACCTGGAATAGTCCTGTTATAGACCTGGTTTAGCCCTAGATTAAACCTGGAATAGTCCTATTATAGACCTGGTTTAGTCCTAGATTAGACCTGGAATAGTTCTGTTATAGACCTGGTTTAGTCCTTGTTTAGACGTGGAATAGTTCTATTATAGATATGGTTTAGTCCTAGATTAGACCTGGTTTAGTCCTAGTTTAGACCTGGAATAGTCCTGTTATAGACCTGGTTTAGTCCTAGATTAGACCTGGAATAGTCCTGTTATAGATCTGGTTTAGTCCTGGTTTAGACCTGGAATAGACCTGGTTTAGTCATAGAGTAGACCTGGAATAGTCCTGTTATAGACCTGGTTTAGTCCTAGATTAGACCTGGATTAGTTCTATTATAGGCCTGGTTTAGTCCTAGTTTAGACCTGGAATAGACCTGGTTTAGTTGTAGATTAGACCTGGAATAGACCTGGTTTAGTCCTAGATTAGACCTGGAATAATTCTATTATAAACCTGGTTTAGTTCTAGAGTCGACCTGGAATAGTCCTGTTATGGACTGGTTTAGACCTAGATTAGACCTGGAATAGACCTGGTTTAGTCCTAGATAAATAAGACCTGGAATTGCCCAGCTCTACTAAACAAAAAGTAAAAGTAGCTGTTGAAAACTACCACTTCATGACATCACAAGGTGGAACAGAGCATTTTGAGCTTTGGCGATATAAACAGACTAATAATAAAGAGTTACTCAAACATGTGGGAATGAAACAAAACAAAACACAACTCCAAGTCTCTTTTTGAGGAGGTAACAACATTATAACATGACTTAAAACTCACAAGAGTCAATTTGACATAATATGGGACCTTTAAGTTTGTTTTTTAGCAGAACGGTGACAGTGGAAGTAAAAGTGTGAGTGTGTGTTTGTTGTGTTTGGCTCCTCTCCCCTCCACCACACACACACACACACACACACACACACACACACACACACACACACACACACACACACACACACACACACACACACACACACACACACACACACACACACACACGGACACATGCTAACTGCCCTTTGACTAACTCCTAACTCCGCATGGGTGTGTGTCTGTAATGACCTCAGCAGACTGTTCTCCTTCTGCTGCCACCCACTATTATGAGACATGCAATCTGAATGCAGGAAAAGGCTGTGCAAAAATAAAGAAAACATTGTGATACCAGATTTGGTGATACAGCATCGGTATCGTGGGCTGCTGTATCGATATATCGTATTTTTTGGTACCTTTAAGCAGTTTTTTTGTGGCCACACGACAAGTTTTGTTGCTTTTTTAGTGGAAGAAAACTTGTTTACGCAATACACTCGACATTTCATATCATATCTCTGTAGTGGACCAAACAGTAAGACAAAGACAAGGTATAAAAATAAGTTTAAATTTAATAAAGTAAAAAAAAAAAAAAAAAAAAAGTAATTTATCCAAGACTCAAAAGGCAACATAAATTAAACTGAAGAGAACAAAACTAACCCAATCAGACAAAGGAACAGGGGTGTTTAAATACATGAAGTCACAAGAGGAGGGAATTACACGAAATAATTAACAAAAACTACTAACTTAATCAAAGTAACAAAAAGGCAAATAATTATAATACAGAAAATAAATGATAGTAAACTAAATAGTGATAATTCAGACTTATATTCACTAAAATGTGCACCCCAAATTAGAAAATATAAGTCTAAATAAAGGAATTAAATTACACTAAATATGCTGTAATTAACTTAATGAAAATTAAAATGAAATTAAATAAAATTATAGTAAGACTAAGTGAAGTGGTGGCAGAGGGATGATAATCTGTGTGTCATTCGTTCATTTGTTTTTCAATATAAAACCAAAAATAAGAAAACGAAAAAACAACAGTTTTCTTCGCTATTTGTCTCTTAAACCAAAATGAAAAAAACGGATAACGATTCGTATTTTCAGTTTTCGATTTTGTGTTTAAATGAAGAATGGAAAAAAACGGATAACGGCCGTTTCCCGTTTACGTGACTTCCGTGACTGCGATGCCGAACTTTTGCACCGGGTACGGAGTGAACCAGGACTGATCCAGGTCCGAGACCAGACCGAGACTAGAGCGGGACCAGAGCGGGACCAGACCAGGACCAGAGCGGGACTGGGGCGGACTCCAAGCTTTGACTCTGAGCCTCCGCGGGGTCTAAGCCTCAGCTTCGAGCTCCGGCCCTGCCGTGGGCTCTGAGCCTCCGGTCTGGTCTCGGTCTTGTCTCTGTCTCAGGCCCGCTCTGGTCCCGGTCTGGTCCCAGTCTCAGGCCCGCTCTGGTCCCGGTCTGATCCCGGACCTGGTCCATTTGAACCAAAAGCTCTTAGTTCGGTTCGTTTTCGTTGGTGTGAAAGCGTCAGTCGGATGCTTTGCACCACCTTCGGAACGAGCCGCGGTTCTTGAGCGCGGAGGACTGGAGCAGCCCGTCCGGACCTGTAGTCCACAGCGCGTTCTCACTTTCCCCACACGGAACCAGCGCGGAGACGATGACACGGAACCGCTCGGACCGCTGGTCTCGGTCTCAGTTCGGCTCTGATCCCGCTCTGGTCTCGGACCTGGATCAGTCCTGGTTCAGTCTGTACGCGGTGCAAAAGTTCTGCATCGCAGTCACAGAAGTCACGTAAACGGGAAACGGCCGTTATCCGTTTTTTCCATTCTTCTTTTAAACACAAAATCGAAAACTGAAAAAACAAATCGTTATCCGTTTTTTCATTTTGGTTTTGGAGACAAATAATGAAGAAAACTGTTGTTTTTTCGTTTTCTTATTTTTGGTTTTATATTGAAAAACGAATGAACGAATGATACACGGATTGATGATCCACCACAGTATCCCGTCTGACACGTAATCACATTCATGATTCATTTGTGAGAAAACAGTATCAAGAAACGTTAAAAAGAGTTAGATTAAGAACATTTGAGTAGATTCAACTTGACAAGTAAAATGATCTACCAATGGAATAAGTGTGGTTTTCTTAATTTAAGCAACATGTGAATGTGTATTTTCATATTTTAAGTACAAAAAGTACCTTGTTCCATTGGCAGATCATTTTACTTGTCAAATGAAATGACTCAAATCTTGATAAAACTTTCAAGTCATCTTAACTTGGCTAGATTTTAGTTTTTGCAGTGTAGGTCATGGCTTTCATAATGTCGTTGTGCTTGTGTTTTCAGAGCAGAGAAACATAACAAATGAAACTTGTTTGTTTGTTTGTCTCACAGGTGTGCAGTCAGACGACAGAGGCAGCAGGTCCAGGTAAGAGACTCAACATTACCTCTACGTTTTTGAGATTTGCACGCGCTTTTCTATTCAAACACACAGTATATGAATATTATGTCAAAGTTATAAATGAGAAAATATTGCAAGAAATAGTATTGTAACTTTTAAGCAAAAAAACTGACAAAAGTAAAAGCATGTCCTTATTGTAAGCGGGCTTGAATCTCCACAAACTCGGCTTTTATTTGACCTGAATGAGAACCTCTTCCTGTTTTTTTTTTCCGTGGAAGTGTTGTACCTTTGGCTATAATATTTTACAGAATAGCACGACTTCTAGTTCAGTGAAGAATGTTTCCAAAGTATGGTTTTAACTTTCTATTTCCACGGAATCACTTTTGCTTTCACTGTTGAGCTCCGTTCTGTTGCTGCTTGTTGGTAAATGCCATGACTGTTTTTTATTACTTTAAAAGGCCCATATTACGCTATTTTCTGATCACGTTTAATGTCTTTTCCTCATCAAAAACATACTTGGAGTTGGAGCTGCATGTTTAGTTCTTTTCTCAAGCAGAAAACGCTCCACCTTGTGATGTCACGTGGTAATACAGGACGTGATCCGCTGTGTTTTCAAACTCCATACGCCTTCACGAGAATCATTTGGATCATTTCAGCCCTGGATTTGCTAATTTCTACTGAACTGAAGGTAAAAAGGAGCTTGAAAAATACCGCTTCGTGACATCACAAGGTGGAACAGAGCATTTTGAGCTTTTGAGACGTAGACAAACTAACAATAAAGGATTAATCAAACATATATGAATGAAACAAAACCCAACTGCGTGTATGTTTTTGAAGAGGTAACAACATTATAACATGATTTGAACTTCACAAGAGTCAATTTTTACGTAATATAGGACTTTTAATTAACCAAACAACAAAATTTTGGGGTTTTTTTTTGGTTTTACATTGACTCTTGACACCTGTGACTGGATACTTACGTAAACCCGGTGAGTATTTTTGCCGTGGAGATTCAGATGACAGTGAATGTGCTGAAATCACTCTACGTATTGTGTGTAGAAGCAGACGCTGCTGTTTGGACGGCCTTCTGTTCAACTTGTCTTCTCCATGCATTCAGCGCTGTCTGGGAGTTTATGTGAAATTTAACACTTCGGGAGTTGATCCGTCCAGAGCCATAGCGTGCATTACATTGTTGTATATTATTGTTTTGCATTAGTTCGAATGATAACGCCGTAGAAATCGTTTTAATGCCATATTGGGGAACATTATAAGGCAAAGCAAAAGCATCTCCATGGTGGCAGACTCCCAAGATGAAAAGTTGCGCAGTGCATCTATAATGAAGTTGACAAATGTTGCGAAATACAGATATTAAAGTATTGTGTCTGCATAAAAATGAAGAAATACAAATAAAGGCGCATTGTGTAACTTTTCTGGTGGAGGGTCAGACCGCGGATCTATTAAAATAATTGGATAGAGGAGGTTGTTGCTGCTTGTAGTTGCCTCCAGTTGGCGTTGTGACACTCACTGGTACTTCAGCGGGAAAAAAAATCCCTCAGGCTGAGAAAGGATTTTTCTCATACAGCGCAATGTAATCACAAACTGCTCGTGTTCAGCTGACAGGGCACCAAGAACTTTCAAAAATGTCGGATTTTGTGGCGTTTTTAGATCATTTTAGATCATAAACTTTTTCTCAGCTCAACATTTTTCAGTTGTCTCAAAAAAAAACGCTTTATAATTGTTAGCCCCGCCTTCGCTCTAGCTCCTCTCGCTCTGATTGGTCAAAGCGATCACGTTATAAGCGAGACTGTCCTCCGTGAGTGTGCTCAAGGACATTGGAGTGTGCCCGTGGGAGAAAAGAGCACTGCTGCACATGCTCAATCAGCTCAGAGCCACCGGAAGTATCTCGCTGGGCCAAAGGCAAATCTGGAGTCATGCGCCAGACACCTTCTTGTCATTGCTTTGCCTGGAATGTTCCACATCCATCCATCCACCCATCCATTTTCTTCCGCTTATCCGGGGCCGGGTCGTGGAGGCAGCAGTGTAAGCAGGGACTCCCAGACTTCCCTTTCCACGCACACTTCCTCCAGCTCTTCAGGGGAGGACCCTGAACCGTTCCCAGGCCAGCCGAGAGACATAGTCCCTCCAGCGTGTCCTGGGTCTTCCCCGGGGCCTCCTCCCAATGGGACACGCCCAGAACAGATGCCCGCGCCACCTCAGCTAGCTCCTCTCGACGTTAACGAACAGTGGCTCTACTCTGAGCTCCTCCCGTGTGACTGAGCTCCTCACCCTATCTCTAAGGGAGCGTCCAGCCACCCTGCAGAGGAAACTCATTTTGACCGCTTGTATCCGCGATCTTGTTCTTTCGGTCATTACCCAGAGCTCATGACCATAGGTGAGGGGAGAACGGAGATTGACAGTAAATTGAGAGCTTTGCCTTTTGGCTCAGCTCCCTCTTCACCACAACGGTCTGATACAGCGACCGCATCACTGCAGACGCCGCACCAAACCACCTGTCAATCTCACGCTCCGTCCTCCACAGTATGACATTAATCAGCTCTACCTTTTTTATTCAATTACAGATGGTTTCATAGCTCAAAAAATACCTAGAAAAACAAACATTCTGACTGTGAGTGGAGCTGTCTTTCCACAGATCTGACCTGTAACTTGGTCTGGTTTGGTCTCCATGAAGATAAAAAGGTTTATACCATACTATGAAACATTCCAGGACAAAGCAATACAGGGTTCCTACTCTCTTTCACTGACAACATTTCAAACCTTTTCCATGACTTTTTTATAACCTAAAGTGAATTTTCCTTGACTTTACAGCACCTACATGTGCAGAATTGATCAGACTTTTAGGGCTAAATATAAAATGTTAAGTCTTTCCACTCACCTTAAGGTTTGCGATTATAGTTTTTTTAACATTCAAAATTCTGTCAGTACATTTATTATCATCTCTTTGAAACAAAAGGCGCAGACGTTCAGAAATAATCATAATAGTCCAATGGAATAGAACGCTGTAGCTGTGTGAAAGAGACACTAAAATTCCATGACTTTCACTGAATAAACAATTTCAATGACTTTTCCAGGATTTCCATGACCGTGGGAACCCTGGCAATAACATTTCCACGAAGAAAAAAAAAAAGCATTTGACAGGACCCTCCACCACAAAAGCTACACAATGCACCTTTTAAATCACTTTGCAGGATATAAATTAACGTGATTTTACAGTATTATTTGTTTCTATGGTAACCCAGTCTCGTTTCGTCACCTCGGAGCGCGAAACGGCTTGTAGCTGTCACTTAAAGCCTCTTCCTCCACGGTGCTTCTGACACATGACGGACGCGACAGGTGTGCCCCCTCTCTCCTCTGCTCTTCTCTCTTTTAAAACCCTTATATAATGCTCCGTCCGCAGTTGGGAGGCAGTTAAAATCGGGCTACGTGCCAGCTCATTGTTGTGGTGGCGGGTGGGGGGTGGGGGGGGGGGCAGTGTTTGACCCTGACGCAGCTGCCGGATGCCATTTTGGGCTCGGGTTGCACTCTCACACGACCCGGTGGTGGAGAGCGTGGACTTTATGGGCTGCAGAGAGGAGGCCCTGTGTGGTCTCTGGAGCTGGATATGCGCCGCGGTAACAGTTTCCAAAAGTCATTCTTAGAAACCGGCGAGGACCACCGAGGAGGGTTACGTCAACAAGTTTGTCAACGCGTCTTTAAAGTCTATTTGTGTCCATTTGTCATTGAGGTTTTTTTCTGTGTGCTTTGTGCGGTGCCGTGGAAAATTCAGCTACATGAAGTCGGACAAAATTGAAAATAAAAATACACAAAAATGCATTTAAATATTGTCAACTTGAAATTTCAATAAATAAAAAAATCATTGTTTATTTACAAGTTAAATCAAATTGTATCAAAATGAAAGACTACAGCTAAACCAAGAGAAAAGTAGAGCAAAATCAGGCCTAAATGCAGAAGAAAAAGAGACTAAAACCAGAGAAAATTGGGCCCGGTCAAGCAGAAGTAAACAACAAGGCCAAAAATTCAAGTTAATGCATCTGATATAAAAATGTATTGAACAGATACATATGTACTCTAGTTTATGAAACTGTTTACCTTTTTTCTGTACCATTTTTGGTTCTAAAGTTACATACGTTTTAAACAGACCATGTATGAAACATGGAACAAAAATTATTTCCCAAATTTCAAAGACCTGCAAATCATGTAAATAAATGGATGTATTTCATCATATCTTGTGTTATTCCATCTTTGAACTGTTGATGAAGGTACATGATTTTTCAAAAAAATGTATTTAAAATGATAAAAATTTGCTTGGAAGGACTGACATATTTTATAGAAATAGTTTCCTTTCATTTTGAAGTAATATTAAAGTATTCAGAAGAAAAAAAGCGACAAATTATGTAAAATCATGCACCTTCTACTTGTTTGCACAATTTTCCCTCCGTTACTTTTCCCTCCGTTACCATGACCTTTCTTAATAAAAAATCTCATGACTCAAAAAGTCAGAGGTTTTTCAACCTAATCTTGTACCATATGGTAGAAAACTATATGAAGCAAATATTCAAACCAGTTTGTTAAGGATATGTAAGTGAGAACCAAGAGTTATCACTGTTTGGATTTATTGCCCAAAAAGTGCTGCATATTTCATTCCCTCCGTTACCGACATGAGTTTTTAAATTTTTTGTCAACATCTTGAAAGAATATCACAGGTTTAACTTTACCCTGTTGGAGTGTAACTCTTTCCTACATTCTGATACTTTACTTATTTCAATAGTCCCTCTAGTTTCTGAATAAGAGACATTTGAATGTAAAAAATCTGCCCCTGTTTCCCTCCGTTACCACTTGACCAGACCCAGTTGTATGTTGCAGCCTGAGGACCAAAACTTAGCACTTAACAGGAGTTTGCATGTTCTCCCTGTGTCTGGGTGGGTTTCCTCCAGCACTCTGGTTTCCCCCAATCAGCCCAAAACATGCACAACAGGTGAAATCCTCCAGCTAAAATAGTCCTGATCTTGAAGACCAGCTCAAGATCTGGAGATGGGTCTCTGAGCGTTGTTTATACGCTGAAGGACGGATCAAATGCAACTAACAAATTTCCCTGCGGGGACAATAAAGTATTAGCCTGATTCTTCAGCCGGTTTCACTTTGTGGAAACTGTCTGACCTCACAGCATTAGGATTTTTTCACTCAGAGGTAGGCGGGTACTTTTTTTTATTTAACCAATCGCTAAGTATTTCCCCCATCTAGTTAGGTTAAAATACACTAAAGTGGGAGTATTTTATTACTACGGGGGTGTTAACTAGCCTGATTCATCAGCCGGTTTCACTTTGTGGAAACTGTCTGGCCTCGCAGCATTAGGATTTGTTCACTCGACAGTAGGCAGGTACTTTTTTTTATTTAACCAATCGCTGCTATTTGGTCGTGACGTATGTAATGCGCCAAATCCCGTAGGAAGAAGGACAATAACGTGTTTCCCTTTGATAAAATTCACCAAACATTGTCTTTGTTCCAGCTTTAAATCCTCGATCTCGGGAATCGATGCCAACACAGAATGTATGTCTTTGTCTACATCCATCTCAACCATTTTGTTTACTGTTGTACTGTTCCACAAAACGGACCCAGACAGACGCTTGAGTGTTTGACGTCATGGCTTCACAGCTCTTCACTGATTGGCCTTTTACACGGTCTTCAGCTCCCGGGATTCTTACAAACCGTCTAGTGGATTCTGACTCCTGACCTAGTCGCTGGAGAGAAATGAAATTTGAGTGGTCGATCTTGAAGATAAGGCCTGTGCATTTAAATCGACAGGTCAACATCATGTGGCAGTAAGAGCGAATTGGACGATTTGGACTATTGTTTGGGAAAAAGTAGCTTGAGCCTTTGTTTCCTCACATATTCATAAATTTTGACTTAAATCTACACATTTGACCAAAAGTCCAGTCTCTCTCCCTCTGCCTCTGTGTGTGCCTCTGTGTGTGAGCGGTGCCATCTGCCTCACTCCCACCGCTCCCCCTCCCTCCGTCTTTCTCTCTGATCCAGCTGCAGCTCTTCACTTTTTCTCCTCTGGTGCTTCTCATCTTTATAATCCAAGTTACGGAAAGTAAACGACTATTTTCTCACCGTTTTTGAGTGAAGCGTAAAACCTCATTTGGCTCACAGACATCGCACGTGTTTCTGTTGATAGTGGTTGCATGAGCGCACGTGTTTCTGCCACCAACAGTAACACGTGTACGCATGTATAGATTTAATATATTGTACAAACTCATTCCAATCTTTAAATGTAAATTTCCCTGGAATTATTATTGGTCCTGTCAACGCAAAATAAAAACTGTAATGACCTGTCACCCTTAAAGGTTGTATAGAAGATTTTCCAAGGAAAGAGAAATGCAGCGACTGTTTGTCCTTTTTTAAATGTTGCGCTTCGCACCTTTTCCCCTTCTCTTCTTCTTTAGCAACGTCAAAAACTGACTTTCTTTTGTGGCGAACCGGTCGTGAATTCTTCTCTGCCATTAAAACAAAATTTGTGCAAACTGAGAGCTACAGTTCAAAAAAGACGCCAAGAACCGCTAAACATGAACCGCGAACATAAACCACACAATCCCAGCCCGTCGGCAAGTCAGCGACGCTAGAAAAGTAGGGAATTTGATTGACAACCTAACAGCCAATAGATAAAGAGGTAGCCTTGTTTTCTATTGGCTGATGTTTATCTGCCCTCACTACATCCACACTTGATAGATTTTTCTTTTCTTTTTTTTTTTTTTTTTTGGTCATCATGATTACAAGGCTGCTTCTTCTTTATAATTCTATTTTTAACTTTCATTGACAATTTGAAAAAAATATTTTAAAAAATCCTCCATACAACCTTTAAGTATGTCTGTCTTTGTTTTAATAAAATGGAAGAAGATTCTTTTTATCCCGTATTGCCCAGCCCTATCTTTGAATCGTACAAAATTAAAACACAAGCATCAGACACTTTTGGTGAAATTTGCCGTGTGTCACCAAGTCTCGAGCATCTGCACTCAAAGGCGAAAGGCGTTCAACTTGAGGTGTTTGGTGCGATTGTGATGCTGTGATATGAACCCAGTATTACCCACTCTAACCCACTCTGTGTACATACAACAAACCAGCACACTGTTCAACCCTTTCTTTGTCAGCACGAATAGACAAAAGTAAAATTTGTTTTCAAAATATCTGTAGAAAGTCAGAGTCCTGCATGGGTCCACGATTTTATCAAAGTTAAACCCGCACCTACCCGGACCCGTTAACATTCCACCCGTTACCCGCCCGTACCCGTGTTAAATCACACACAAATGACAAGCTTTCTAACTTGAAGCGCCTATCAGAATAGAAACTGAAAAGTTACGACTTCAAGAATTACAATCACGAAATTAAATGAAACGGTGATGGTTTCTTCAGTGCGAATACGAATTCACAGATGCAACGCGACTGTCATCACTTCACAGACTTTATTTACTGAGCTGAAGAAGCACTGATCGAGATGCTGGACTTTTGCGCCGCACACGCCACGGACTGAACCAGGACTGAACCAGGACTAAACCAGGACTAAACCAGGACTGACTCAGAACTAATCCAGGACTAAACCAGGACTAAACCAGGACTGACTCAGAACTAATCCAGGACTGATTCAGGATTGAACCAGGACTAAAAAAGGACTGAATCAGGACTAAAGCAGGACTAAACCAGGACTAAACCAGGATTGAACCAGGACTAAACCAGAACTAAACCAGGACTAAACCAGAACTGAACCAGGACTAAAGCAGGACTAAACCAGGACTGAACCAGGACTGACTCAGAACTAATCCAGGACTAAACCAGGACTAAAACAGGACTAAACCAGGACTGACTCAGAACTAATCCAGGACTGCTTCAGGATTGAACCAGGACTAAAAAAGGACTGAATCAGGACTAAAGCAGGACTAAACCAGGACTAAACCAGGATTGAACCAGGACTAAACCAGAACTAAACCAGGACTAAACCAGAACTGAACCAGGACTAAAGCAGGACTAAACCAGGACTGAACCAGGACTGACTCAGAACTAATCCAGGACTAAACCAGGACTAAAGCAGGACTAAACCAGGACTGAACCAGGACTGAACTAGGACTAAACCAGATCTGAACCAGGACTGACTGTCGGGACAGGTCCGGCGGTGCGCCCACATAGTCTGTCGGGTGACCGCAGGCGAAAGGACCGGCGCAGAGCTTCACGCCTCACGGAGGTAAGCGCAGCCGTGACCCGATCGCGCTTTACGAACACCCTGCTCCACGCGCTCGGGGTTCTCTCTCTCTCTTAAGTCCAAGATTAGTCCTGGTGTAGTCCTCGTTTAGTCCTGATTTAGTCCTGACCTGCCGGTAAAACTCCAGAACGTTAAAACCCGCTCATTTCAGCCGACCAGATGCAGGACTCTATAGAAAGTCTATCCATTATTCAAAAAAAGATGTAAATGTCCCTTGAAAGGACTTAAAGCCATCAGAATTATATAGTACGTATGCAAATATGGACAAGTTAGATTTTTGTGGATCATAATTTTGGAGATTTCTTCCAAAAAACATGAACTCTCCTATAGAATTATATAGGCCTCTGTCTTCCATCTGAAACTATCATCAAATTGCAGTATTGCCAGGTTTCACATGACCTCACAACATTCTATGGGTTCAATTATATTTAATACAGATCGGGGGGCAGATAAAATGTAGATTCCTATTGCAATACGGAGAGTTCTTGAGTCTAGCCACTAATAGAAATGATCAGGTTCAACATTTGTGAATTTACCTCTTAGATATTTCATAGAAAGTTACAACAGTATTAAAAGGTAAAGCTGTGTCTGGGAGTATAATATCACATTCTGGAAAACAAAAAACACTACAGTCTACATTACTTTACCTTAAAAATATGCTCTCGATACATTGACCATGCCCTCGTAATGTCCTCGTGTGACATCTGGTAGAACTGTTTTGAGTCAGAGTAAGTTGGAAGTGACCGTAAAACTTTGGACTTGTAAGGTGTGATCCTCCTGGTCGGCAGTTTTACGGAGACCAGCGGAGCAAATACTGGAACGCGCTGTCCGTATCATTAGAACGACATTGTCCAGAAGGAAGTCAAACAGCGGAGCCAGTGGAATTCTGGGTAATAAAAGTGCAGGAGTGCCGTATTGTTCTCATATACTCTGGGGACGTATAGAATGCAGACACAGACCGTTACCTTTAATAATGGGAACAATATATTCGCAGGAAGACTGGGGAGAAGGTAGTATTGGTGACCTGAATACGAGGCTGCCAAAACACGTGTTAAAAGGCTGATCTATGTTATAATGTCGTTTCCTCGTCGCAAACAGACCTGGAGTTGTGTGTTTTGTTTCATTCACACATGTTTGACACACAAATCCTGCAATTTTAGTTCTTTTCTCAAACTGAAAACGCTCTCAAAAGGTAAAAAGTAGATGTTAACTTAAACGATTCATGACATCACAAGGTGGAACGGAGCATTTTGAGATGTGGAGATTTAGCCAGACTCTTAATAAAGGATTACTCAAACATGTGTGAATGAAACAAAACACAACTCCAGGTCTGTTTTTGAGGAGGTAGTAACATTATAACATGGCTTAAAGCTCAAAAGAGTCAGTTTTGCATAATATAAGAATTGTACAATTACATGGTGACACCAAAACTCTGGTTGGGAGGTGAACATGTCCCAAATAAAACAGAAGGGACTGAATAGATTAAAAAGTTTATGAATGTTACAAGACAGTTACTGTTTAGTGTGTGGCCAAACCTCCTTGTCAAAGCCTGATCCCGTCAGATCTCAGAAGCTTAGTGGGACTGGGCCTGGTAATACTTGGAGGAGAGTCTGTTGGGAATTCCAGGTACCACAGTGGGGAGCCTTAGGCTCTTTAGGCAAGGCACTTCATGAAGGCTTAAAGCTCACAAGAGTCGGCAGTAGCTCAGTTGGTAGAGCATTTGCCCACTGATCTGAAGGTTGGCGGTTTGATTCCAGCATAAACATAAACATCACAGGTTGAGTGATCAGATCCACTGACCCACAGGTTGATCCCACAGATGAATGCTGTTGTTGTGTCCTTGGGCAAGACACTTAACCCACCTTGCCCACAGTGTCTGCGTACACTGGTGTGTGAATGGGTGAGTGGTTCCTTGTTGTAAAGCGCTTTGAGCACCTTGAAGGTGGAAAAGCGCTATAGAAAAATGTGACCATTTACCAAGAGTCAATTTTGTGTAATATAGGACCTTTAAATTAAAGGCTTTATTTCCCGTGATGCAGGTAATAACAGGCACTCAGTCACTTGCTCGCCCCGGTCGCCCTAGTCTTACTCACTTCACCATATACACACACACACACACAGAGACCTGAACGCTCCACGGGCTCATTCGAAAAGCGTGTGCACCTGGACACGCGCAGTCACGCCACACACGGCTCTTTGCACATAGAAGTCTGACACACATTTCAAGACCTATTTGAAACAATGAACAGGTGAAGGAACAGCCCTAATTTACATCGTAGCTGCAGCTCAACATATTAGGCTGTTGTAGGTTAAACAAACTTAGCAGATAAAGTTCAGGAAGGCTGTCGTTTTCCTCAGTTAAATTACGATTTAGGCTAATTATTCTCCATCTATTTTGAAAGCATTGTTCTAGTTGATCTGCACTTGCACTTTTTTTCTGATGCATCATTGTCACTGAAATAAGCTTACACTAAAAACTTAATGTTCGTAATTTATGTCCAATTAATGACAATGGTAAAGTCTTACCTTATCTTAAATTATTGTTACGTTATGTAAATATAATACAAGTAGAGGCTTACAGGATAATGGAGAACACAGCGTTTGTGGTGTGTGCATTGTCGAGGTGGGTATGGGCCCATCAGATGATTGTTTTTCGCTTTAATCCATGCGTTTAACAGACCTACCAAGTCTATTTTAGAGTGTTTTGAGAGATACTTATGTGTAGCTTGTGATCTCATATGAATGCATACATATATACAGAGATAAGAATAGATTTTGTAACATTTTGCATCATGGAAAGACCATTAAAGACCTTTCCCCTTGTTTCTGCCTGTTCCCGAGGCTGAACAAAACCAGACCTGCGCACTCCAACTCCATGATGTGTTCGGGGCCCGCCTCTCTGCGGGGGAAATCTCATCATTCTCTGGTGAAATGTTTACTTTGCGGACTATTACTCAACGCAGGGGCTGGAGATCCTCAGGAGAGTGGCTTGGCTTCCTCTCGGTCCATCTCTTCATATCGGAGCTGACAGGACATATAATAAAAAGCTCGGGGAGGGACGTAAGCAACAACTCCAAACAACTCCAGCTGTGGTCTGAGCCAGGTTCTGCTCTGGTACATGTCCCACAGAAGAGGGAATCCCAGGAGCATTAACAGATCCACACATGTGTTGTAATGATTACTGTTATGGGAAAATACAGTGAAACGGTTCAAGAAGTGGCAGTTATGTAAAAAGTGTTTTGTATACAAGGGTTTTTCATGAGGCGAAGGCTTGAATCTGCGCAGAGTTATTCAGTGCGTGTTTCACTTATTATTGTGAAATGCGGTCGGTGGTGGTTGTGGTTTGATGAGTTTGGACACGCTTTTGGACAAAGAAACAATTGACAGTTTTGGAGGACATTTTCAGAATAGAAATTTTCAGATTAGATTTCATATTCATCATTCTTTTACTTCTAGATGAGTCATATTTTGTTTAAAGTAACAGTACTCTTGTGGTAGTAAATGTAGTAAACTCTTTCCTCTGTGAGTAATTCTAGTGACAAAAGTATGTGTATTAGGCTACGTTCAGACTTCAGCCTAAAGTGACCCAAATCAGATTTTTTCGCCTCTATGTGACCTGTATCTGATCTTTTAATGACAGTCTGAATGACACAGATCTGATTTTTTCAAGTGCGACACAGGACACTTTGATATGTGCTCCTAAAACCGATTCACATCAGATTTTTTGTCATGCGACTTCAGTCTGAACGGCCAGGTCACGTTCATCCCACCTACACGTCAGGCTCGGAGTCTCGTCAATGGAGGGAAAGCGAGGTTAGCGAGTTAATTAATATTTGGAGGGATCGCTGTATTCGGGTTAAATCGGATGAGTCTTATCGGAACCGGTTTTGAAATGATTGCCAAAGAAACAGTCGGTCCGGGCTCCAATGTCAACGAAAAATAAAGATCCTACGAGCCAAATACAAGGAGGCTAAGGACTCAAACAAACAAAGCAGCCGTGAACGTGTAACCTGTCCATTTTATGAAAAACTGGACTGTATTTTGGGAGACGAGTCCAGCGTTTAAGCCATTGTTTCCCGAAGACTAGGTCGCGACTCTCAGGTGCATCACAAGAGATTTTTTTTGTGTCGCCTTGTCACGATTTGCATGTAAGTCTGCAATATACAGTTCTACAGACTATTTTTTGTTCCAATATTGCTGGTTCAATTGAATGTTGAAAAGAAAAAGAAACGGGCTACATTTAATGTCCAAATAGGCGACTTATGGATCCTTTAATTGCTGGTTCAGTGACTGTTTTTCATTGTTTAAAACTTGAGCAATACTAATTGTTCAGAGAGACAAGATAAAGTATGCTCATTAATGTTCAATAATGGTCAAATCCACCTTTATTTTGTGATTGACTTGGGTCACGAAGGTTTGTGACTTTTAATATATGAGTCCCCAGAAAAACGTTTGGGAAATACTGGTTTAGACGACTTCCGTAAACACTGAGCGCGTTCGCTGTGTGTGACATCGTCGTGTCCTCCTAATGCGCACGTGGGACACTTTTGGGGCGTTTAAAGTTCACACTGGAGATCACATACAAGTCGAAATTTAATTGGAAATGTGAACGACCTCGCAAAAAAATCTGATTTCACAAAAAGTCCGAATTGAGCATTAAGTCCTGCAGTCTGAACGTAGCCTTAGAGATACTTGTAGTTGTACTTTCTCCAACTATTTCAAAGTATGCATAGTCTCAATGATTTTTTTAAACTCTTACTTAAAGGTCCTATATTACCCCAAATGTATGCTCATGTAGGAAACAATATTATAACCAGTGTTGGGAAGGTGACTTTTTAAATGTATTCCCCTACAGATTACAGATTACACACACCAAAATGTAGTTAGGAACATAATCCATTAAATTACTTAAAGTGAGTAAAGTAATCTGAATACTTTGGATTACTTGATTTGTTGTAGAGAAGCAAAGACGAGGATACTTAACCGTATTAAAAATATTATTGATAGAAGAGGAGGAGACACGTCCGCGCAGCATGATTTAGTCCTGTTAAATCCTGTTTTAGTCCTAGTTTAGACCTGGTTTTAGACCTGGTTTAGCTCTAGTTTAGACCTGGTTTTAGTCCTGGTTTAGACCTGGTTTAGATCTAGTTTAGATCTAGTTTAGACCTGGTTTTAGTCCTGGTTTAGATCTAGTTTAGACCTGGTTTTAGTCCTGGTTTAGACCTGGTTTTTTAGTCTGGTTTAGATCTAGTTTAGACCTGGTTTTAGTCCTGGTTTAGATCTAGTTTAGACTGTTTAGTCTCTAGTTTAGACCTGGTTTTAGTCCTGGTTTTAGACCTGGTTTAGATCTAGTTTAGACCTGGTTTTTAGTCTGGTTTAGATCTAGTTTAGACCTGGTTTTAGTCCTGGTTTAGATCTAGTTTTAGACCTGGTTTAGTCCCTGGTTTAGATCTAGTTTAGACCTGGTTTTAGTTTGGTTTAGTCCTGGTTTAGATCTAGTTTAGACCTGGTTTTAGACCTGGTTTAGCTCTAGTTTAGACCTGGTTTTAGACCTGGTTTAGTCCTGGTTTAGACCTGGTTTAGATCTAGTTTAGACCTGGTTTAGACCTGGATTTAGTCCTGATTTAGTCCTGGTTTAGACCTGGTTTAGTTTCCAGCAATGAGTGGAATTACTGAAAAATTTTTTTTAATAAAAAATTAAAATTAAAATAATGAGAAAATAGGAACATACAGCTGTGTAATCAATTTATTTCAACAAAGTAACTGTAATCCAATTACCACTCACTGAAACAGTAACTGTAACTGAATACAGTTACTCATAATTTGTACGTAACTCTGGTACATGTAATCTGTTACTCCCCAACGCTGATTATAACAGATCAGAAAATAGCGTAATATGGGACTTTTAAGTAATCATTTGTGTGAAAACTACTTACTTTTACTTTTTTATTTTCACGTAATGTTACTCTTACTTCAAATTTTGACTGGCCTCTGTCTTTATGTGAGTAGCAAAAATAAAAATGGATATTCAGAGTCTTATTTGTCCTGTGATTGACCCCAGATTCATATTCATATTCATATTGTGGAACATTTCTAAGCAGAGCAACGATATTTTCATAGAAACAAGAAGTTGATAGACGTACATAGTTACATCGTGCACTTTTAAGCAGGAGAAAACGTTTTAATAGCCCTCGGACAAGCACAGTCGGGCTACACTCTGCATACAAACCTCGTCGGAGCTACACTTGGCCAAAGATCCCCGTTGACCTGAGCGCTAATGAGAACATCCACTGCCAACGACTTAAGCAAAACTCCTTTATTGAGGTACGACGCTTCCACCGTTTCAACGGCTTAAACACCGCTCACTAATGACTGTTTCTCCGTGTGAGCAGAATGTTCCAGAAAGTTCCCAGTGAACGCTCCGGTCCCAGTGAATGCGCGTCAGCTTTCTATTCCATGTCTTTAAAGAGGAGCTTTTAAACGTTCCTTTGGGAGGATTTGAGAGAAAAGAAACGTGGACAGCGCTAAATGGAGCGTTTGTTGTGATGCGAGAAATAAAAAGTGGCTAAAATTGTGTTGCCAAACCTTCGTACAGTATCTCAAGAAGAACTGTGGCTTCCTTTTTTTTTCTCTGCGGCAACTCCCCCCTTTTTTGTGTTTGTCTATCTGTGCTTTCCGCCTTATCGAAAGTGAATTTAAAAGTTCATTTACCTCCACAACTCGTGTTTCTTCTGGAAAATAAAGTCTAAGGGTCTGGCTTGACGAACTTCCAAATACAATAACTATTAAAGTAATGAGGTAGAGTCTTGGCGTGGGACACTATAACCTATTCGAGCGTAAGGTTAGGGGTTACAGTTCAGTCCAGTCCACTTTATTTACACTACTGGTCAAAAGTTTTACAACACCACACTTTTTCCAGTTCTTTATTGTTTACCGTTGACCAAAACGTATTCTGAACTTTTGATTCATGAAAGTGTCCACCGTCGGCAGATAGAACAGCTGAACACACTCGTGGCTCGTTCTTTTTTACAATAGAAAAGATCAAATATTCCAAGTGTGTTGCAGAAGTTCCCATAAATGTGTGGCACTTGTAGGTTGCTCGGCGTTTACTTTAATGTCCAGTTCATCCCAAACCAGCTCGACGGGGTTTAAGTCTGGAGACTGTGCTGGACACTAGGGATGGGCATTCGATTAAATTTTCTTAACCCATCGTCGAGAGAATTAACGATCGATTAATCATTAACATTTTTATATTAAAATTTATCATCATTATTATTACTATCTGCACTACTAATCTGCATAAATAAATTCAACTTTACGACATATAAACTGTAACCACTCTAGAGCCACATCAGCCCGTTTAAGATTATAAGATTTGCGCAACTCTCACAGAAACGAAACTTAAAACTGCATGGCTAATTTGCATAAACTAAGCATGACTCAGGTGAATACAGGTTAGTGTGACCATATTTGCGTTTGTCAAAACCAGGACAGCGTACGGGGGGAGGAGGTGGGGACTCGTCATTGACATTGCGCGACTCTCACCTGGCAAAACTTTTTCCCACTTTCCCACTGGACACCGAAACATATGTGCTGCTTTATACACTGTGCACATGGACTCACACTTGTCTTGATCGGAATGGAAAGCGTGGATTTTTTTGTACAAGTCATCGTTAAATACACATTTGTGCTTCGGTACGTTGCAGACTGACCGACTGTTTGTGTCTCGCTCCTTCTGAGTGCAGAGAGACACATGTACAGACCCCTGTTTGATCACACTACGCACAGCAACTTACATTCTGTTTGTCCATTAAAATGAACGTAATCGATGAAATTCTTAATGATCAATTATCAATTCATCGACTAATCATGCCCATCCCTACTGGACACTCCATGTTTTCAAGCTTTACTATCTTGTTCATTTTTCCTGAGGTAGTTTTGGCAGAGCTTGGACTTGTGTTTTGTATCTTTTATCTTTTTTTTTAACCTGTGTCTGTTCAGTTCTTACCTTTGTACCATTTCCAGTTCTTCATTGAACTTGCGACTTGATTTGCAATAAATAACTGGAAAAATTATTGACCTGTAGTGTATATATCACATATATCACATTTTAGAAACATGACCGTTTTTAAAATGCTGCACAGACAAATTAAGACACTAAAAAACAGTACATTATAAAAAAAATATGTAAAAAAAAAAATTAACTAAATAAAAATGAACCAAAAATAAACAGTACAAAACAAATTAAAATAAGAAAGAGAGAGAAGAAAAAAGAAATAAGAAAAATGAAATAAGAAAATTTTAATAACTGAAATTATGTAATGTTAGGGTTCTGTATCTTTGCCCTTTTCTTTTAGATTCATTAGATTATATTATATTTAGGTTATTTTATTTTATATTTAACTAATTAATGTAATTGTTTCTATTTATTTCTATATGGATTTGAAACATAAATATGGCACTGCATACCTATATTATGAGTAATATTGATATTTAAAATGTGCAATTTATAGCATAATGAGCCACGGGTGTCATAAATCTGTTGTGTTTTGTTTCACTCACACGTTTAACGCACAAATCCCATTCTTCTCATACAAAAAACTCTATTCCACCTTGTGACAAAATACAAGTCTGGACATGTTTTTGATGAGGCAACAACAAAAATATATTATTGTTATATTTTGCATGATAATTTATTCCAGTTTACATATTTGTGAAAGTTGTGAATGAAAATCACGTACATCAGATGGGTGTTTATGTTTTGTATGTGTGCATTTTGTCACCAAGGTAACAATTTTACTAAAAAGTATCGGTACATCTAATCTATAGTTTAGTACCACTGCATACAGATGACCTCCGGCTCTTTCTGTGAATCTGTTTCCGCTGTTACATAACTTGCGTAGCTAACTCATTACAGTCATTGTGTCATCCTCTGGCCGGAGCTCGGTGCTCCTCAGCTGCTGAGCGTGGACAGCTGCAGCCTCTCCACAAGACATCACCCAGGCCCACAGGAGCAACAGGACGCACTGGAACCAGGGTTTACTAGAGCGCTACAGAGCTGCAGTAGATGAGAAAAAAGGTGATAGTGAAGTGTTGAAAACTGAAACTGATATTGCTGGTTTATTTTCATGTACCATTCTTACATATGAGTCTAATTTAAAGGTGCACTGTGTAACTCCTCTGATGGCTTGTGCCTTAGTTTGGCTTTACACATATCTGTTTCCAAGTCGATAAACGTGTGACACCACCGGGCAAAGTTACATATCAGATCTCACCATTTTCCACGTTTACATGAGAGCTTTAATTCTGAATAAAAACAATTTAATTCTGAATAAAAATTCATTCAAGACCATGTAAACACTTATTGACTAATCCATCCATTTTCTTCCTCTTATCCGGGGCCGGGTCGCGGGGGCAGCAGTCTAAGCAGGGACTCCCAGACTTCCTTCACCCTGGACACTTCCTCCAGCTCCTCCAGGGGGATCCTGAAATGTTCCCAGTCCAGCCCAGAGACAAAGTCCCTCGAGCGTGTCCTGGGTCTTCCCCGGGGCCCCTTGCCTTAATTCATAATGAAAATGAGGATTTAAGGAAATTAATTAAACTTAATTCCGAAGTGAGTGGTTTATTTACTCCTCGATCATACGAACGCTAATTCTTCCTAAAAATAATTGTGGTCGTTCAGCACATGCTCGTTGAGTCGCCTTGAACTAATTTATTCCTTGATCATATGAACCACATATTCTTCTTAACAATAATTCCGGTCGTTCAGCTTGTGCTCGTTGGGTTGCCCTTTTGACACGATCCCGACAATCTGACTCCACCAGTTCTCACTTCGGACTTTCACCCACTGCTTTTTGGATTTGCGAGCGGGATGTGGGAGTGGGTTGAGGTAAAGCAGCCGTTGACTCAGTTTCTCAGTCTTCTTCCTCCCTTCCCTCCCAAAATGCTTAACTTAATTCTAGATAATATTAATTGTATTTCTTTATAAAAAGCAATAAACAAGCTGGTAAGACTGGTAAGAGTTTACGTTATGACTAAGCAATGAAAAAGTGGCGTTGCCTTACAAAAAAACACATCTAAAATAAAAACAATGCAGTTTTAGTCCATGCATGTGGTAAAATAATAAAGTATGTTTATTTTGTAATTCCAAATGATCTTAAATTGGTCGGTCAGAGTCTGAACAATGTCCAGGTCTGCACTTTGCTATTGATTTTCCTAATGATACTTTGTGGTGTTCTACATGTACTTCTGTTGGCAGAATGTTCAGCTGTTACCACGGTGACACAATGCACAGACTAAAAGGTTTTAAGACAAAATAGCAAAAGACATTTTCAAAAAAGTGTGTACAACAAATGCAAGTGCTAAAGCTGGTCAGTTTCGGTACAGTTTGGAGCAGGTGCCAGATTGGTGACTCAAAGCTCTAATTTTATCTGCTTTTGGTCATTCGCGGACCTAAAAAGAGCGTTTGCTTGCATGACAGACGCTTCAGATATTCCATACTCGGAAAAATGGAAAATGACTTGCGGTTTCCTGAGGGCAGAAGCCGGTTTGAAGAGATGACAGAGGAAAGGAAAAGCCGGAGGTACGAGGGACCCGGGTTTGTGTACAGAACAATTTGCGAAGGCTGTGAAAACACGTACTGAACTTTTTTGCGCAAGCTGTTCTGAAAAACGCAATTTGACAATTTTTGCGGCAATTACAAGAACTATCTGATGGAACAGCATAATGTTTTTAATAATGCCTCTGAGGGCCACAGTTCTCAGTGAGATCATCGAGGAGAACGTTTCCCACATCTGGTCACGGCCAACTTTAAATCCAGCTGTTGTGCAAGAGTTTCGAAAGCTCCAAACCCTCCAGTGTTCTGCTACCTTCATATTATAATATTTAAAAGGGGGATTTTTTTCATTTTTACTGCAATTCTTTCAAAGGTGCACGGTGTATCCATCCATCAAACGTTTTTTTCTTTGTGGAGATGTGTTATTGCTTTGTCTGGAATGTTTCGCAGCACGGGATTAAACTTTTTTTTATCCTAATAGAGACCAAACCAGACCAAGTTACAGGTCAAAGTGTTTTGCGCTGAGAAATGTGTGGTTATTTTCTGGCAATACGATGATTTGAGCTGTACAGGGTTGAATAAATAACTTCTACGCCTCATTACAGACGCAAACTGAGCACTAAACTGTTTCATTCTGCTGTTTATTTATTGCGGCTCATGATTTTTTTTAACAGTGTTGTAGATTTTGGAATAGTTTTTATGGTTTCAGGGCACTTTTACGCTGCTAGTTCAATTATTTGGTCCACAATAGGCAATAAAATGTTTGTATGTAGTATATAGACTCCAGTGTGGTTGGTGCTAAAAAGGAACGTAGGAAACTGAGGACCGGGGGGAGTTGGTGCGTTCAGTTCGGGAGTCCGAGCCTGGCCTCCCATGAAGCATTTCGAATAGTTTGTTTGGATCTACTCTTTACGGTTTGGACTAGAGCCCTGCAAGTCCCAACGCAAAACAGTGCAGCGAAGAAGCAGCTTGGATGAGCTGCTTAACGTCTTCAACCAAACTAACTTTTGTCCACTCGACAAACTGAACTTTCTCATCGACATGGATTCTACCTGGACGACTGAGGGATTCTTCAAACAAATGATTAATGTTTGCCTATCGTGGATAATTTGTGCTGGATATTTTATTTGGCATTAATAAAAACATTTGAAGCAGCCTAAACTTGCCGATGTGGACTAATCTCGCTCACATTTACACAATTAATTTCCGCTTCTCTGTGTTTGATAGAGATTAAGAAAGCGAACGTCCACATCTTGCGGGATTTGCGAGCGGGAGTGGGACAAAATATCGCAGATGTGGGCGGAAGCGGGAATGAAAATTACAATTCTTTACAGGTTCGGGCGGGAGCAGGACTGGAAATTCTGTCCCGTGCAGACCTCTAGTTTGGACCAAAGTTCGCTTTCTCACCAGAAGGACTTCGGGACTGTGATTTAGCGCGGATCCGAGTGCAATTGATGCTTTCAAACCAACGAAAACGAATCGAAATAAGAGCTTCTGGTTCGATTGGAACATTTGGTGTGTCAAAGCATCCTAAAACTCCTCTTGGGTTTTTGTGTCAGTGGCATAAGTTACTTTCAGTATTATCATTTATCGTCTATATTTACTTCATCAACACATCATACTTCAAATGCAGTTATCGCGACAGGCCTGAGTGTGATTGAACAGAGGTGTCAGGCTGGAGGATAAAGGGTTTTTGATTACCACAGAGTGAATTTTTCTTGTAGTGGATGGTTTGTACTCCAGGCTCAGAAATGTGTGCTGCATCCCTGTGAACGGACTCAGTTTTAGATTCGATTATTGGGTCCATACAATCAGTCGTGGCTACAGTAAAGTTTATCTGAGCAAATATCTGGCTCTGTGTAGTAAAGTCACCATAGTTGTGTTGTTTTTGTGTTTGTTAAAGTGTGTAAATGAAATGAAAAAGTGCAGAAAGGTGGGTCACGGCTGAGTTCTTCTGCAGCTTGGGTTACTGCCAGTCAAAATCTTAGACACTTTTGTTATCAGCCCCAGTCTTTGGTCGTACATCTCAATTTTTGTCTTAACTCACAATTTTACCCATTTAGACACCTTTTTGTTGTAATATACCTGGTCAGTTTAGTTCCCACACTCTCCATTACGTCTCAAACCCTGTCAAACATGATCGTCCAATCAGATTTGTTTATCTCACACTGCAATAAAATAAAATCTAGCTAAGTTAAGATGACTTGAATTAAAGGTTGTATGGAGGATTTTTTTTTTGTTTCAAGTTGTCAATGATAGATTATAGAGGTGCAGTAGCCTTGTAATTATGATGACCAAAAAAAAGAGAATAAAAATTAATCAACTCTGGACGTGGTGGGGCTAAACATTTGCCAATAGATAACGACACTGCCTCGTTATCTGTGAGCTGACAGGCTGTCAATCAAACTCCCTACGTTTCTAGCGTAACTGACTTGCCTGCGCCGCCGGTACGTGGTTTACGTACGACTGTCACGCAGTCCACAGACGCTGTTTACTCCACCAACGCAACAGTTCTTAGCGGCTTTTTTTGACCTATATCTTCCTCGCAGTTCGCACAAAGTTTGTTGCAATGGCGACAAGAATCCAGGAGCAGTTCGCCGCAAAAGAAAGTCCGTTTTTGAGGTCGCTGAAAGAAGAAGACAAGGGGAAAAGCAGCGAAGCCAAACTAAGGTGATTCTTGAAGATTCATTCCAGCGATGGCGCGACTGAAGCAGACGCAGGGTCTAAAGACTGACACACTGGTCGACAAATTACTCCTGGACAGGAAACTTCTGCTTATTATGAAAACGTACTTTATTTCCAAGAGTTAGACAAACGTTTTTCAGGACACGAAAGCCATATAATATGAAAACGTAATTTTCAGTGCAAAGAAAGAGTCCGCTTGCTGCTGCTAGTTCATTCGCACTGAATCTCCGCGCACTCTTCTCTGCACCCCTTTCCTGCTCCTGTCCCCGCTGCTCGTTCCGCTCTTCTCCCTGCTCCTCACTTCTCCGGGCACGGAATCTCCCGCTCCCCTCTCCTCTCTCCTCTCTCCTCTCCCTGCTCCCTGCTCCCTGCTCCTCACTTCTCGTCCGCGAACGAAATCTCAGCACACCCGCTCCCCCCGCTCCTCACTTCTCCACCTTGCCTAACCAACACTGTAGTTAGTTGTTTACAAGTCATGTGCAGCGCACCGGCTGTAAACAAAACCTGTTTCTGGCGTAAGGAGGAGGCGTTTTCTACGTAGGGAGCTGTAGGGGAGGGGGGGTGGTTTCACGTGGTTTCTCCTTGGAAAATCCTCTATACAACCTTTAAGAAAGTTTCATCATGACTTGAGTAAATTTCACTTGACGAGTAAAATTATAAAGACTTTTTGTGCTTAAAATATGAAAATACAACTTGCTACACTTAAAATAAGAAAAACAACAACTTTTTGCGCTTAAAATAAGGAACTAAATCTAACGCAGCTTGAATTAAGAAAAACTCACTTATTCCATTGGTAGATAAATGCACTTGTCAAGTTGAATCGACTCAAATAAACTCTTAATTTAAGTCATTTTAACTAACCTAGATGTTACTTTTTGCAGTGCAGTGACACACGTGGAACAAAAAAGCTCACTGGTCATCATTATTTACAAATAAATATCACATTTCTCTCACCTCAGATGAACAGAGTTTAATGATTCTGCAGAAATCCGTCATGTTTTTCTTTGTTTTTTCCAATATGTAACCAAACTCACATCTTTGTAAAGCACTGAAGAAGTCTGGATGCCAGGCAAACCCTTTAGAAGATATCTGTATCCAAATCTGTGTATTTGTATAAAGCTCGAGTACAGTACGAGCGTGTACAGATGGCCCCAGTGTTGATCATCTCTTCTGTGTGTGTGTGTGTGTGATACTGTTGTGTTGTGCAGCTGGCTCAGATGTTCCTCAGACTCCTTCTCTCTCAGGTCTCTGGTCCTCACAGGAGCCGCATTGTTCCTCGGACCACCGCACTGTCCACATGTGTTTTGTGATGCTCCGACCACAGCGGCTCCACTTTCCCACAGGCACGTCACACTCCAGATGTGCAGAGCCTACCTCGGAGAGCACAGAGCGGCAGTGTGTGTTTGTGTGTGGCGCTGAAGAGGCAGGAACCAAAAAAAAAGTGCTCTTCAATATGATGAGGATTCTGAAACTTTCTGAACTTCCTCACACCTACTTTATCAACACACGTTTGTATTTTTAAATAAGAAATGACAACAGAACTTGAATAATACAAAAGGCTAAGGCTGTGCGATTAATCGAATTTTGATCGCGATTTCGATTTGTGCCTCAAACGATCTTTAGACTCATAAAATCGAGTTGAAACGATTTAAAGCTTAACAGTTTATTTTGTTTTTGTTTTTAAAAAAAATACAAATAAGGTTATTCTTTTTTTTTTTTTTTTTTTAAAGTTAGAGATTGTAGAACAGCTGGATATATAGTTTAATTTTTTTGTTGGTTGTTTGTTTCTATGGATACGTCATTACTCTGCCTGGAATGTTCCACAGTGTGACATTAAACAGCTCCACTTTACATTTATTCAATTACAGGTGGTTTTATAGCTCAAAAATACCTTAAAAAACAAAACAAAACAGGCATTCTGACTGTGAGCGGGGTCGCCTCTCCACAGATTTGACCTGTTACTTGGTCTGATTTGGTCTCTATGATGATAAGAATGTTTAATGCCATACTGTGAAACATTCCAGGCAAAGCAATAACACCTATTTGATGGACCGTCCACTGAAAAGTTACACAGTGCACCTATAGTACACAGATTTGACTCTTGTGAGCTTTAAGTCATGTTATAATCAGTGGTGTAGTGTTTTTTTAAAGTGGGATTTTAAGTGATTCCTGATGTTATTTACCTACTATCTAAAAAAAAAAAAAATCCCTTTTAGTACAAACATAAAGACGCCAGCCCAGTAAAAATCTGTAATATCTGATGTTTTTTCTACTCATAATGATGCGGAGTCATGTTATTAACATTAACGCCGTTTATAATCACCAAAAGAACATAAATCATAGACTACAACACATGAAACAGGTCTAAACCAGGACTAAAACAGGTCTAAACCAGGACTGAACCAGGACTAAACTAAGACTAAATCAGAACTGAACCAGTACTGAACCAAAACTAAAACAGGATATATTTTTTTTTTATATAAATAAGAATATTCAATTTATTTTTTAAAGATAGAGATTGTAGAACAGCTGGATATACAGTTTATTTTGGATACATTTATGTTTTTCTATGCCTTATTTCATGTTCATAGTATATTTTATTCAGTTTATGTTTTAAACATCGCCAAACTGCTCTAAGGTACATGTTTGTAGCCTATATTTATTTTCAGTTTGAAAGTTTCACGTAAATTCAATTCAGTCAGTAATAAAGTGTGAGAGAGAAATGCTGAATAAATCCATCGTGTAACAAAAAAATTATCGTTTGAATAATCCTGATTTCAATATTGACCAAAATAATCGTGATAATAATTTTTTTCATAGTCCAGCAGCCCTACAAAAGACCAATATTTCTAATCAAAATTTGTTTATCTTTAAAGGCGCTCTACTTGTTTTTTACTGTCTTAAAAACGTCAAAAATAGAACTACCATATTTTCCGGGCTATTAGACGCGCTCTTAAGCCTCCAACCCCATCAAAAAACGATTGCGCGCCCACAATCCAGAGCGTCTTATACAAGAATCCACTCAGATGTCACAGCACGACTTCAGTAAACTACAAAGCCACAAACACGCACGGAACAGACAGCGACCATGCAGCGAAAAACACCCGCAGACTAGAGATGCGCGGATGGGCTATTTTTTCATCCACAACCGCAACACAAAACTCATCATCCGCCCGCTGTCCATTTTGCACCGAAGGTTTTCAAAACTGCAACCGCCCCTGATTTTAGATTTTAGAACAATCATACAGCAAACAAACTAAGGAGCCTCGATAAAAATGCAAACTCTGTAGCTCATTCATTCCAAAATTCGCTCAGCGTGTTTGTTCACATTCTTAATTGTCCGTAACAACCCCAGACTTACCTGGTTTTCTTGCGCAGCTAATTAATTGACAACGTTTTTCCGAACTAGACTATTTTTTTGAACCTTCTTGCCTTCGTGTTGGATGTTGTTACATTCTGAACATTCTGCCGTTATTTCAAAGTCATAGCCTCACTCCATCGGTCTTTCTTTAAGTTTTAAATACCCCGAGTGGCAGTCTACGCTATAATGTCTGCGTGTTTTAAAATATAACTGATATCGAAACAAAATAGACAGATCATCTCATCCAGATGAACCTTTATTGAAATCAGGCAATGCCCTCTTTATATTCCAATTGAAATAGGCAAGAAAAAATATGCATAACTAAATAAATATGGCCCTATAGCCACTTATGTGTTGGCAAACAGCTGAAATAAATTAGAAATAATAAAATAAACTGCATATAACATGTGCCTCGTAAACCTTAGGCATCAATAACCCGACACAACCTGAACCTTCAGAACATAAAAACGAGGTCAAATGGGCTAATTAAGGATATGACGTACACTTCATACTATGACAATAACTTTTTTTTTTTAGTAGTTAAACCGCCACCCGCCTGAATTGAATTAAAATATAATTTTTCGTCACGTCATCCGCCCGACCCGCGGATTAACCGCGGATACCGCGGTTGTAACCGCAATCCGCGCATCTCTACCGCAGACACACTCATCACTCCACGCCGACGAGGAACGGAACGGAGGAACAAGCCGAAAAAGCGAGCGCAATGTGCCACTTCTAGACACAACTGAACAACTGAGTCACTGCGAACACGCCGACAATCCAGCGGTCCCAGACAGCACCCTCCCTACACGCCACAACTGAACAAAGCCCAGAGTCACCGTGAACACCACAAACAAACAAAACCACTCACCCATCACACTGTTGTGTTTCGTTTAAAGTCCGGTGCGGTTTATTTGTGAAAAAAGTTAGAAAATAAACCATTTAATGACAGTGCGCCTTATAATCCAGAGTGCCTAATAGCCCGGAAAATACGGTAGTACATTTTTAACAGAGCAGTTTGAAGTGCTTATTCCTCACTTACCTTATACATTCAGAGCATCCGAATTACTCACTGCAATGAGTTTATAAGCGCTTTTCACAACTTTCAGAGACCAGTGCTTTCTTACCTGTACCGTCACTCAATAAAATACCTTATTTATACATTTTTTATAGTTAGATGAAGACAGCAGACAGTTGACTTATTTTGAAATTCAAGTTTTTCTGCTGCAACATTGGCACTGTGCTTATATACATATTATATTTTATTACATCCAGGTCATCACTCACTGAATCATGTTCCAGGCTCCATGACCTCCGCAGGCACGTGTCCTCTGTTTGGTTAAGGTGTGGCCAAGAATACTGAAGTGTGTCTTTCTCTACATTTTTACCCATGATGCACTCAACTCCAGATTTGTTTTTGAGTTGGTAACAGCATTATTACGTGGCTTAAAGTTCAGTTTTGTGTAATGTAGGAGAGAATCTGGTGCTTCATTTCACAATTTCTTTAATTCTCCATAGAAATGCGTGGGATTATGTTGTCAAATTTCTACTTAATTAGGTGGGATAATACTTGTTGTAAATACAAATTATAGTTTTTCACCAATCAAGAAGCAATTTGTGAAGAAACTCTGACAATAAATGGGAAATTACAGGAAATAGAGAGTTCTGCACAATTTACACTAAAGAAACATTTTGGTTCTGATACTTTAAACATGAAAAATAACAACTTCTATAACATCTCCATGGAGAAAATAATTTGACGGACCCTCCACCAGAAAAGTTACACAACGCGCCTTTAAATGTAATGATCTTACCTGCGTTTAGGCAAAAGCGCTTTGAATTGCAGCAACTTTGCGCCAGATGAACAGAGATCGTCAGGACCAGATGGACATGTGGCGCTCTCCGCTTTTCAACACACGATCAATCTGCTATTGTTCTAGTCAAATGTGTTCAGACGAAAACTCGAAGCTGATTGGCCCGAGCTTCACAACAGCAGAGAGAAAACCAAACAGTGAGTATCTGTACAAACATCTCATCTCTCCAGCCTGAAGAACGCCTCATTTACATCAGCGGAATATTTGACACAAGACGAATGAGATATTTATAGAAAGGCAAAAGAGAAACATGGGGAAATGGTTTTCAAAGGACTGTACCTGATTTTGATTTAGTCTGGTCCAGATATCTGCTCTTTGCATCAAACACTATGTGGTAAACGATGATAAATAAGAAAAAACTGAGACTACAAAATGTAATCTACCGTATTTTCCGGGCTATTAGAGGTGCTCTTAAACCTCCAACCCCATCAAAAAACGCCCACAATCCAGAGCGCCCCATACATGAATCCACTCGGGTGTCCCAGCACGACTTCAGTAAATTATAAAGCCGTACCACCCGCAGCGCACGCAAACACACACGGAGAAGACAGCGACCGCACAGCGAAAAACACCCACAGACACACTCATCACTCCACGCCGACGAGGAACGGAACAATGGAACGAACCGAAAAAGCGAGCGCAATGTGCCGCTTCTAGACACAACTGAACAACCGAGTCACTGCGAACACGCCGACAATCCAGCGGTCCCAGACAGCACCCTCCCTACACGCCACAACTGAACTCGTCGATTAATCGATAATTGATCATTAAGAATTTCATCGATTACGTTAATTTTAATCGACAAACCGAATGCAGGTTGCTGTAGTTGCGTGAAAGAAGATACCAAAATTCCATGACTTTTCCAGGTCCGAAAAATGACATTTTCAATTTCCATAACTTTTCCAGGATTTTCATGACTGTGGGAACCCTTTAGTTGTCAAGTTAATGTGTTTTATTCAGTAGAGATTGCAAATTTCAGGGCTGAAATGATTCGAATGATTCTAGTGAAAGTGTATGGAGTTTAAAAACACAGTGGAGCACTTCCTGTATCACCACATGATATCACAAGTTGGAACAGAGTGTTTTATCTTTGAGAATAGAACTCAGCCTAAATATGCAGGGGTTGTGTGTTAAACATGTGTGAATGAAAAAAAAAACAAAAACAAAAAAAACAAATCCATGTAAGTTTATGATGAGGAAACAGCATAGATAAAATAGATCAGAAAATAACATAATACGGGCCCTTTAAAACTGATTTGTAGTCTGTATATAGGCGAGTTTCAGTTGACGTCATTGTTATTAAAAGCCCGTGTTGCATGCTGGGAAATATTTTGGTCAGAGGCAAGAAACACGGTAGCGTCAAACACAGTACGTAACCTCGCGTATTTATCCCCGATAATGGTAAATTCCTGCTGCATTATCGGATGCACAAATAGAAGCACGGAAGAAGGAAAATTTTTTCGTATTCTGAGTGAAAAGAACAGTGAATTAAACGGCTTTCAAACATTCGCAGAGCAAACGTAGAAGATCCTAACAAACCGTGGACTCCAACAAGTTCAACAACACATCGAGACTCTTGGAGGTTTTCATCTTTTCTGCTGTGAATGGCCCAGGAGTTTCCACCAAGTCATTGTGGATATCGCCGAAGTGAATATTTGTCCAGGTAGTTGGCGATTCCGACCAGAAATTTGGTTTGGTCCACCTTTTTTCGGGGTTGAAAAGGGTGATTTGGCTCCATCGATGCTTATGACCAATTTCTGGTCAAATGGTCTTGGGTCCTCTGCCGTTAGAGTGGATAAATAACCGCGATCAATACCCTTTACGTGTTTTCTCGCTCCGTCCGTCATGTTGAATTAGTGTTCATTGCCCTGACCAAAATAATTCCCAGCATGCAACGCGCGCTTTTGTCAACAATGAAACTCGCCTATAGAACTTATTTATATTACAATGTAAAGTAATTCCACCTGAACGACGATGGCGGTCAGTAGGGCTAATAAAATGTGAAATCTGCACATCTGTGAATCCTCCTCAGCGCTCTCCCTTTGCTCTGCTCGTATTATCCGCTGTTTATCTTTCCACATTTGTTAAACTGTCCCCAAAGCTCCTCGCTCCTTAAGCCCAAACCGGACGTGCATCACCGTCTGCCAGAGGTGGAAGAAGCACTCAGTTTTCTTACTAAAAGGTGCCTTGTGTAACTTTTCTCCGTGGAAATGTTATTGCTTTGTTTGGAATGTTTCACAGTATGGCATTAAACCTTTCTATCTTCATGGAGACCAAACCAGACCAAGTTAAAGGTCAGATCTGTGGAGAGGCGACCCCGCTCACAGTCAGAATGTTGTTTTTCGAGGTATTTTTGAGCTATAAAACCACTTATAATTGAATAAATTTAAGGTAGAACTGTTTAATGTCACACTGTGGAACATTCCAGACAGAGCAATGACATCTCCATAGAAACAAGCAGGCGACAGACCCCCAGCGGAAAAGTTACACAGTGCACCTTTAACATATTTTAATCTTCTTTGAGTGACTTTAGAATTGTAAAAATGTTGTAGCTGTCACTTTTTGTGTTTTTGTTTCATTCACACATTTTAATCTTTTATTATTAGTCTGTCTACATCTCCAAAGCTCAAAATTCTCTGCTCCACCTTGTGATGTCATGAAGTGGTAGTTAACAGCTCCTTTTACTAGGGATGTAACAGAAAACATGTTATCGTGATGTCATGGGCTGTCTCAATAAATCGAATTACTTAAATGTATTGTTTTATAGTATCAATAGCTCATAAACATTGGAAACTACATATCCCATGATTCATTTCAGCGCAGACAACATGGAGAAATATGTTTTTTACTTGATTTTTTTAATTATGATGGAAATAATTCACACTAAAATCTTGTCAAGGTATTTTAAAAGCAGAAAAGTGTCTTATCTACAAAATATTGCAATAAATATCGTACCGTGAGACGAATATCGAGACATTTAGATATGGTTTCATCCCTACCTTTTTACTTTCAGTCAGTAGAGACTGGCAACTCCCAGACTGAAATTATCCAAATTATTCTGGTGCAAGTGTATGTTTGTGAAAGGAAACAACATTATAACATCAGAAAATAGAGTAATTTGGGTTCTTTAAGGAGTTAGGAGCTATGATCTGACCTGTTCGTAATGAGCCTGAGTTTTCTCTGTTGGTGGAGCTCATCTGGACTCTCAGTGTAAACAGTCGCTTCCTGTGTGTTTCCTGGAGCTCCACTTTGTCTATCTGCAGAGGCTCACAACCGGCTCTCTCAGGACTAAAGCGGAGAGTATGAGTCTGGATCGAGGTCTGTGTCTCACTGTACCTGCTCAAAAGAATACTGTCTGTCAGGAATAATTTACTTACTTTCTTTTATTTATTTATTTATTTATTTATTATTATTATTTTATTTATTTAATTTTTTTGTATTTATTTTTTAATTTAATTTAATTTATTTATTTATTTTTATTTTTTCAGCACTTGTTCATAGTGATCTTGATAGAGACCATATGTTGGACACAAAAAAAAATCAGAAAACCACTTGTTCTCAATCTCCAATTTCAGAATTTCTTTTATATTTTTAAACTTGACCTCACTCCAAACATAAATGTTCACTGTTAAAACTAAAATTAAGTTAAAGGTTGTATGGAGGATTTTTTTTTTAGTTTCAAACTGTCAGTGAAAGATTAAAATACCATTACAGAGACGCAGCAGCTTTGTAATTATGATGACCAAAAAAAAAAAGAACGAAAATCTATCAACTGTGGACGTGTTGAGGCCAGATAAACATCAGCCATTAGAAAACGAGGCTCCCTCATTTTCTATTGGCTGTTGGGTTGTCAATCAAACTCCCTAGTATAACTGACTCGTCGGAGCGCGGGGATTACGTGGTTTACGCAGCGGTTCTTAGAGGCTTTTTCGAACTGTCGCTTCCTCGCATTTCGCACAAAGTTTGTCGCGACGGCGGACGAGAATCCACGACCGGTTCGCCGCAAAAGAAAGTCCGTTTTTGAGGTCGCTGAAAGAAGAAGAGAAGAGGAAAAGGAGCAAAGCCAAACTGAGGTGATTCTTGGAGATCTCGTCCAGCGATGGCGCGACCGAAGCAGACGAAGGGTCTAAAAACTGACGCGTCGGTCGCTGAATTACTTCTAGACAGGAAACTTCAACAGTAATCTGAATGCGCACAAGGACTGTCGCTGTATTTCTCTTCCCTTAAAAAAAATCCTCTATACAACCTTTAATATGACTTGAATTAAGAAAGTTTTATCACGATTTGAGTAAATTTCCCTTGACAAGTAAAATTATCTGCCAATGGAACTAGACTTTTTGTACTTAAAATATGAAAATATATCTTGCTGCACTTAAAGGTGCACTGTGTAACTTTTTGTTTGGGTCTGTCACATGCTTGTTTCTAAGGAGATGTCATTCCTCTGTCTGGAATGTTCCACAGTGTGACATTAAACAGCTCAAATTTGACTCGTAGACTTGGATTTAAACAAACTTTATTGATCCACAAGGGAAATTATTTAGACACAGCAGCTCACACGTCACAATATAATATAATAACAGAGCAAAAACATAAATGGTAATTATAAATTCTAAATAAATAGCAAAAAAGAACAAGAGACTGGTATCAAATAAGGCATAATTATTTAACTTATAACAATTACAGGTGGTTTTATAGCTCAAAAATACCAAGAAATCTGTGCAGAGGCGACGCCACCCACAGTCAGAATGTCTTTTTTTTAAAGATATTTCTGCACTATAAAACCACCTGTAATTGAATAAATGTAAAGTAGAGCTGTTTAATGTCACACTGTGGAACATTCCAGGCAGAGCTATGACATCTGCATAGAAACAAACAGGTGACGGACCCTCAACGGAAAAGTTACACAGGGCACCATTAAGTAAATGTACAGATACTGGAGTTGTGTTTTTTACAATCACACGTTACTTCTTTATTATTATTAGTTTTTCTACATCTCCAAAGTGCAAAATCAGAAGCTCTTGTGTTATTTTTTTTGTCTGAAAAGCGCTCTATAAATAAAGTTTGATTGATTGATTGATTGAAAATGCTCTGCTCCACTTCGTGATGTAAAGAAGCGGGAGCCACTTTTACCTTTAATTCAGTAGAAATTGGCAGTGACAGAGCTGAAATCATTCAAATGATTCTGGTGAAGGTGTATGGAGTTTAATGTCGTAATGAAGTGCTCCACTGTGTTTTTAAACAGCTCTACTTTACATTTATTCAGTTACAAGTGGTTTTATAGCTCAAAAATACCTAGAAAAACAGGGATTCTGACTGTGAGCGGGATCGCCTCTCCACAGATCTGACCTGTAACTTGGTCTGGTTTGGTTACATAAAGGTTTGAAATATTCCTGACAAAGTGTTAACATCTCCATAGAGAAAAAAAAAAGACAGACCCTCCACCAGAAAAGTTTTAATGCACCTTTAAGATAAGAAAAATGACAACTTTATGCATTTAAAATAAGAAAAAACGAAATTTAATGTTGCTTGAATTAAGAAAAACACACTTATTGGTAGATAATTTTATTTGTCAAGTTGGATCTACTCAAATAAAGTCAAATGTTCTTCATGAAAGTCATTTTAACTTATCTAGATATTATTTTTTTCACTGTGTATTGAGAATTAAGTGATACAAACCAAAACGGCTGTGGTTAAAAGCTCATATCTCCAACGTAAACCAGGTTCTCGTCTTTTACCACGCACATCCACACACCACGCCCCCCCTGACCCTTCACAAACCCCTCCCCCTCCTCCTCCTCCTCCTCCGCCGCCCCACACAGACCGACCCATTACATGCTTTGTCCTTCAGAGAGACAAAGCTGACGTACGGCTGTCGTGGCGGCTTTACCTCTGCCCCGTCCGTATGCGTGAACTTTGACCCCCCCCAAAAGGCCTCAACTCCAAACGTGCCCACGACGTCCCCAAACTGAAGTGACATGCATGTGGAATATTCTCAGCTCAGGTAAAATTCCTGAATATATATGTATTTTTTGCCAAACAGAATTCCTCTTGTGAAACTGAACACAACTGACCGGGTCCGAGTGAGAGGATTTTTATAGCAAAACTCCACAGTTAAAGGTGCATTATGTAACTTTTTGGTTGGGGATCCTTTCCCCATTTGTTTCCATGGATATGCCACTGCTCTGCTTGAAATGTTCCACGGTATGACAGAAAACAACCGTACCTAACATTTATTCAATTACAGGATGTTTTAAAGGTCAAAAATACCTAAAAAAATAAACATTCTGACTGCAAGCAAGGTCGCCTCTTCACAGATTTGACCTGTAACTCAGTCTGGTTTAGTCTCTATTAGGGATGGGCGTGATTAATCGATAATTGATCATTAAGAATTTCATCGATTACATTAATTTTAATCGACAAACCGAATGCAGGTTGCTGTGCATAGTGTGACCAAACAGGTGTGTACATGTGTCTCTGCACTCAGAAGGAGCGAGACACAAACAGTGGGTCAGTCTGCAACGTACCGAAGCACAAATGTGTATTTAACAATGATTTGTACAAGAAATTCCACTCTTTCTGTTGCGTTTGGGACAAGTGTGAGTCCATGTGCACAGTGAACAAAGCAGCACATATGTTTTGGTGTCCAGTGGGAAAAAGTTTTTCCAGGTGAGAGTCGCTCAATGTCGATGACGAGTCCCCACCTCCCTCCCCCCGTACGGTGTCCTGGTTTTGACAAACGCAAAAATGGTCACACTAACCTGTATTCCACTGAGTCATGTCTTTTAATTCGACAGAAGTTGAACCGCATCAGCGACACAAGAGCTGTAGTTTTATCTTCGCTTAGTTTTTGCAAATTAGCGATGCAGTTTTAAGTTTTGTTTCTGTGAGAGTTGAACAAAACTGAATTAAACACATTATAATGTCAAACGGGCTGATGTGGCTCTAGAGTGGTTACGGTTTATATGTCGTAAAGTTGAATTTATTTATGCAGATTAGTAGTGCAGATAGTAATAATAATGATGATCATTTTAATATAAAAATATTAATGATTAATTGATGATCGATCGTTAATTCTTCCGACGATCGATTAAGAAAATTTGATCGAATGCCCATCCCTAGTATCTATAAAGATAGGAAGGTTTATTGCGACACTCCCTTCACTGAAAAGTTACACAATGCACCTTTAAAGGTCCTATGTTACAGTGGTCCCCAACCGTTTTTGTGCCTCAGACTGATTTTATGTAAGACAGGAGGAGACCTGGTCCATGCGGCGTACACGAGAACCAGTGCACCTACTGTATTTTTCTGATTATAAGGGACAATATCAATAATGTTGAATTCTCACGTCTATTTTCATACATAAGGTGCACTGGATTATAAGGCGCATTTAGTGAAACAAACGAACGACACTTGAGACTGATCCCTTAGCCCCGGTGTCCACGATCCATTGGCAGATCGTGACTTAACTCGCTGGCGTTGCCTCCCTGTCTTAGAGAAGATTTTACTCAAATACACATTGAGTAATAACGTGTTTAATGCAGCTTTGAGCACATTTGTTTACGTTTTACGGAAACAAAACTTAAAACCACATGGCTCATTTGCATAAACTATAATCGCTGAAAAAAACAGCTCTTTTCTCTTGCGCTGATGCAGTTCAGCTTCTGTCGGACTAAAGGACATGACTCAGTGGAACATGTGTGTTCTTTCTGTGACAAGGCGACGGTGTCAGTGTGCGTTGAGTCGACGCAGAACTATACTTCGCCCTTTACTCTGCGAGGCTCCTGACTACAGTAGCCGTAACTCTCCGACAATCCAGGATGCGGTGCGGCTTTGTAGTTTACCAAAGTTGTACTAAAACATTTCAACAGATTTTTGAGCATCGTGTACCACATAAAATCATTTCAAGGTCAATAAGCACAACCAGAATTAATACACAAGGCGCACTGAAGATTTTTGAGAAAATTTTAGGATTTTAAGAACAGTCCAAAAGACACAGATACAGATTTTAGTCCGAAAAATACAGTATAAACTCATTGTGGTGAATAATTAGGATGCTTTGAATGCATAAGGTAAGTGAGGAATAACTCTGGACCTCTGCAAACTGTTTAAAAAGAACCAGTTCTGTTTTTCACATTTTTAAGACAGGAAAACTCAGGAAGAGCGCCTTTAAAAACCTCTCTTCCAAAGCAACCAAAACAGTCAAATTTGGATTATCTCCGAAGCCTCTCTCCTCTTCATCTCCTCTGGTCCACACGTGCACTAACTGTGGAAAACTCAAACCCGCCGAGGGAATATATGGTCAGGAAATTTACAGCACATGCCTGGACCCAGCCTGCAGGGGCCGGCGGTGGGGGCGGTTGTTATGGGGAGGAGGGGGGGGGGGGGGGGGTCTGGGAAGAAGAAGGAAAACCTCTGGAATACCCACAACGCAGTGCTCCGGGCTAACACCGTGACCCAAACACGGAGCTATCACAGTCACATCTGGGAATTTCCCCCTTTAAGAGTTATGGAGCGCATTCCACACAGACACCAGCCCCGGAATGTGGACGAACCTGTTGAAATACTACAGAGAAAAAGTGATTATTAAAGAGCTCATATCACTCATGTGTGTTTTCTGATCTGTTATAATGTTGTTTCCTCATTACAAACACACCTGGAGTTGTCTTTATAGCACCTTTCACAGACTTAAGGAAAAAAAAAGGTGCTTTAAAGTGCGATGAACAACCCAAGGACGGAGGAATTACAGTGTCAACTTAAAGCTTTTCTAAAAAACAGAGTCTTGAGCTGCCTCGAGTCCATGAGTTTTAAATCGGGTCTTTGGGACAATCCACGTATCATTCATATATTTATCAATATAAAACCAAAAATAAGAAAACTATAAAACAACAGTTTTCTTCATTATTTGTCTCCAAAACCAAAATTAAATAATGGGTAACGATTTGATTTTTTCACTTTTTGATTTTGTGTTTAAGTGAATAATGGAAAAAACGGATAACGGATTGTTTTTCGTTTCTGTAACTTAACCAGGACTAAACCAGGACAAAACCAGGTCCGGGACCAGGACCGGGACTGAGACCGGGACTGAGACCAGGACTGAGATGGGGACCAGACCAGAACCAGCCCGTGATTGAGACCGGGACCAGGCCAGGACTGAGACTGGGACCAGACAGGACAGACGGTACGGACCAGACAGGATGGTTTAGTCATGGTTTAGTCTTGGTTCAGTCCTGGTTCAGTTCTGGTTCAGTCCTGGTTCAGTTCTGGTTCAGTCCGTATGCGGTGCCAAAGTCTGGCATTGCAGTTTAAGTCTCGGAAATGGGAAACGTTTTTGTTCATTATTCATTTAAACACAAAATCGAATCCATTTTAAAATTTTGATGTTGGAGACAAATAATGAAGACAATAGTTGTTGAATGATACATGGATTTGGGACCATCAAGAGGCCCTGACCTGAGGACCGGAGGGTGTGACCTGAGGTGTAGGGGCACAGTAAGTCCCCGATGTACTGGGGTGCCTGTCCATTTAAAACTCTGTAAGTTAAGTTTTGTTTTGTTTCATTCACACATGTTTAACACACAAACCCTGCATATTCAGACTTCTTTTAGAGTTCTTCTCTCCACCAGGAAGCACTTGTTTCACCTTGTGATGTCATGTGACCAAACAAATTTGACTTTATTGCACCAGATGCCCTTCCTGCTGTATGGGACAGGCTGAAATGTGTGTGTTATGAAGCAGTTATTTGCCCCGCAGCAGTGATTCCCCCACAGCGTCAGACCCCTGTGACCCTGGATGTCTGAACATGTCTGTAAATGTCCCTCACAGCTGACCTCCAACATCGGGGAGCAGCTGACCAGCCCGGATTTTTATTTTTTAGTTTATTTTTTTCAGAATTAGTTGATTTTAAACAGTTTGCAGTGGTCCAGAGTTATTCCTCACCGACCTTCTGCATTCAGAGCATCTTAATTATTCACCACAATGAGTTTATAAGCACTTTTCTCCACTTACAGAGACCAAAGCGGAGTTTAACTATAACTAGCATGCTAAGTAATATGCACTTCCTGATTATCAGACAATAAAATGCCTTCTCGTTAGATGTAGACAGTTTGCAGAAGACTTGTTTTGACCTCGAGAAAGAGAGAGATACTTTATTAATCCCGAGGGAAATTCAAGTTTTGCTGCAGTTGATGTTGCTGCAGTATTTACTCGGTGCGTCTCAGTGTCCTTTGTGTCTCAGTCAAAAGTCTCAGTGTGGTTTAACAGGAGGACTGGTCAGGTAGAGTCAGCAGATCCTGTGGAAGAGCCAAAAGTGTCCCTGCAGCGTCACAGCAGCCTCCAGGGGGCGCCAGGTGAACACTCGTTCTTTCTCCGCTCTGTTTTTTTATTTATTTTTTGGTGACGAAAAGGTCCATTCCCTCAAAGTGTTTCTTCTGGAAGATCTTCTGCCACATATGGTGTAAAAAGCCTGTAGCGTCTGAAATGTCCACAGTGAGCCTTGTGCACGGTCTCCATGGATACGGGAAAAACAAACAGCTCATTTCACAAAATCCAACAGTCTCTTAATTGTGTCTTTTGACCTGCAGATGTTGCAACAAAAAGCTCAAAAAACTGCTGAGTGTGCGAGACAGGCAGCCACAAAAGCACAGGGATGCACCAATCCAGCTTTTTGAGTTCCGATACCACTTCCGATTCTGTAGCATTAAATATTTGCCGATACCTGATACTGACCGATACCGGTGCAGAAACTGAGAACAGCATTTATTTCCTTTAAGCAAAAATCAAACAAGATCTAAACTAGAAAAGCACTCAGAGAGCGCAGACCTCCGCCAAGGACTACCCCCATTTTTTATATAAATTGCGATAAAATCAGTCTTCTGGATCAGATCCGGATCAGCCTTTGGATTATGAAAGAGGATCCCATTGTCCATCCCTGAGTCAAATTTCATGGGGTTTGGTCAATAATTAACCGAGATATTGAGAAACAAAATTTTTGGCCCCATTTACCACAATGTTAACTAAAATTTCAAAGTGATCCAGAATCCAGGATTTCTTCCGGATCACCCCCAAAATGAAATCAGTTCTTCCTTTTCACATTTCCAACAAATCCTGAAAATTTCATCAAAATCGGTCCATTTTGAGTTATGTTGCTAACAGACAAACAAACAAACAAACAGACAGACAACGTCGGCAAAAACATAACCTCCTTGGCAGAGGTAATGATCCAAATGTGTTATGTATCTGTAATACAAGAGTTTTGTGTAAAAAAATCAAACATTATGAGAGTTTCTGGGCCGACTATACAACCAGTCTATAGTATTTTGTACATCTCAAAAAATGAACCTCCTAGGACACAAACACATGCTTTATTGATTTTTCTTTGTTACTTGGGCTGATTTGGACCTGATGAGTGCAAAAAAACCAAAGAATTATATTTTTACATGATATTGTTTCTGAGAAAAATCTGATATATAAAAATAAAATAAAAATAAATAAATAAAAAGACCAGATGGACTTTACTTAACTAAATTAATTTTTATATTTCATTTGATTAGATTCAAGGACAAAACATTTGACTTACTCCTGTTAAATCCTGTTTACAGTCAATGTTACATGACACATGTACATGTCCTGTTTTTTTAGAACTTACAATGATATTGCAAATTCTTACTGTAAGACCTGTTACATTTCTTCCTTTGATTACATTCTGTAGTTTAGACCTGATTTGGACCTTGATAGTTTAGACCTAGTAAGATGGTTTACTAGTTTAGACCTGTTTAGACCTGGTTTAGACCTGGTTTAGACCTGGTTTAGACCTGGTTTAGACCTGGTTTAGACCTAGACCTAGTTTAGACCTGGTTTAGACCTGGTTTAGACCTGGTTTAGACCTGGTTTAGACCTAGTTTAGACCTGGTTTAGACCTGGTTTAGACCTAGTTTAGACCTGGTTTAGACCTAGTTTAGACCTGGTTTAGACCTGGTTTAGACCCTGGTTTAGACCTGGTTTAGACCTGGTTTAGACCTAGTTTTAGACCTGGTTTAGGACCTGGTTTAGACCTGGTTTAGACCTAGTCCTGGTTTAGACCTGGTTTAGACCTGGTTTAGACCTGGTTTTACCTGGTTTTAGACCTGGTTTAGACCTGTTTAGACCTGGTTTAGACCTGGTTTAGTCCTGGTGTCCTGGTTTGGACCTGGTTTAGACCTAGTTTAGACCAGGTTTGAACCTGGGTTTAGACCTGGTTTAGCCCAAAATGTGAAAACAGAAAAATACCAAAGTGTAATCCAGTTATTTCAACAAAGTAACTGTAATCCAATTACCACTCACTGAAACAGTCATAATTTGTACTCTGATGATGTAATCCCGGTACATGTAATCTGTTACTCCCCAACACTGCGTACAGGGCATTTGAAGGTTTAGTGCTTGGGCTTTTATAACTGCTTACAGCCTTACCCCTCGACACGTGGACAGAGGTCGAAGGTCAGCTCAGGCTCCTCACAGCTGACAGAGAAGCAGCGTCTGTGTCTGGACAGCTCTCTCTTTGAAGTCTGCATACTCCTCGTGTTATATATAGTCGCTGCTCTCTCCAGGAGCTTTGGCCGACCATTTTTCAAAATGTCTTCAAAACGTACATGGAGTTTAGGCCATGTCAGCTTTATTATTCAGACCCTGTGAGTTCATAAAAGGTTTGTTATTGTGACACGTGTAGAAGTTTCGCTTTCGTTTTTGATGCACTGAGCCTCCCTTCAGACAGCTTTCACCGCACAATCAAAGCTTTAATAGTGTGCGTTCCTGCTAAAAAAAAAATACTCCACATCACGCCAGGTTTGTGAAGTTGTAATGTGTTGTTTTGTATCACGTTTTTGCAAATTTATGGAGAATTTTCATGCGGGAGCTTGGGTGACGTAGGCCTTTCACAAAATCTTACAACTCAACGTAAGGAGGGTTCGTTTTGGTCTAGAACTTGGGATTAAACACGAAAAACTTTGCGTTACAGCTCAGATCAAACTAATCAAACTATATGTTACTGACATTTGTTCCAGTTTATAGCAAAAGCAATGTAAAAAAAAAAAAAAAAAAAAGTAAACGAAGACAGGGTTCCCACTCTTTTTCGCTGACAAAATTTCAAAACTTTTCCATGAATTTTTCAGGACCTAAAGTGAATTTTCCATGACTTTACAGCACCCTACATGTCCTGTCCAGCATAATTTTAGAGCTAAATACTCACCTTATGGTTTTGGTATTACAGTTTTTTTTATAGTTTTTAGTTTAGTTTTGTTTTTTTTTTAAATAATCATAATAGTCTAATGAGAACTTAACAGAACACTGTAGTTGCGTGAAAGAGATACTAAAACCAAAACTTTCATTGAACTTACAAAATTCCATGATTTTTTTGCAATTTCCATGACTTTTCCAGGATTTCCATGACCTTTGGAACCCTGTTAAGAGTCGTATAGCAACCCAAGTAAACTTCTAGGTCACTATGGGTAAATAAATCTTTCACAATATAACAAAAGTTTTGTTTTTGGCATCTAAAAATCTCCATTGTTGTAACATTAGACTGGTGAAAATTCTACGTGAACACAATCCTGATCGTTTTTGACTATCATGACTTCTCTTAGTATCAAAATCAGGTTTAAAATGTCAAGATTGTGATAACCTTTTCACTTTTAAATGCAACTAGAGAAGTAAATTCATCGTAAATTATTGTCTAGTTTCTAAAATAAAGTCCCTCTAGTTGTTTGGGCTCACCCCTTGCCCCCGTGCCCTCTCCCCCTGACGTGAGCGGCAGATCCTGGGTGTCTGACTCGGCCTCCTCCCTCCCGTCTTGGAGCTGTGGGTCAAACTCTTCTCCAGACCAAAGTCTCAAAGCTGAACTCTGCGCAAATATGTCCCAAAATAGAGCCTCGGAGCCCCTTTCTTTGAGCCTTTGAGACGTTTGTTCTGGGTCATTTTTAGACCAATGCGCCTGGAGGAAAACTTAGTAGAAGGTTTTTTTTTTTAAGTACTTGTTATTTTGAAGTCTATGAAGTCTGCTTTCTTCCATTTTGTGCTGCCTTTTACATTTAGTTCAGGAGAAATCGGCAATTACGGGGCTGGAATTATTCAAATGAAGGTGTATGGAGGTTAAAAACAGAGTGCAGCTGGAGTTTTTTTAATCTGTGTTGAGGAAGAACTCAGCCTAAATCTGCAGGGTTTGTTTATGTTTGTGACGAGGAAACAACATTATCAAAAGAAACAGAAAGCGCAAATGCAAGGAGCAGCCAGACAAGAGTGAAAAAATGCCACAGCACACCAAAGTGTCCAAAGCAAGAAAAATATCTAATGAAGGCTTTTTTTTTGTTGTTTTGAAAATGGAAGGGCTTTTCGACATCGGCCATCTGGGTGCGCTATGCATTTTTTCACTCTTGAGGAAACAACATTATAACATAGATCAGAAAAAAGTGTAATATGGATCTTTTAAAGTCCAACCAAACTTCCAGACCAAAAATTCCAGATCCAATTTAACTTTTAAGCTTTTGTAATTTTCCTTTTGTCACTTTTTTTTAGTCTAAAATCTGTCCAGTGTCATATGATAGAGGCAGTACTTCAGAGTACTTCAGAAACTGCAGTAGAGTGGGATTTGAAGTAGTCTGCAGGCTGCGGTGCGTTCAAGGACATGTCGTAACTAATGGTATCGTAAAGGCTAAGCTTAGACTTGTGTTAAAGCGTCACTGCGCAGCTTTATTTGGAGATGTTATTGGCTCTGTTCACACTTACACCAGAAACCAGGAAGACGTTTGGGAAGAAAGTAAGTTTGGAAAAGATGCGGTGACAACTTCCGGTGTTGTTCCCGACACTGGACTCGCCGACCGACTGAAGTAAATGTGATTAACGGTAAAATGAAGACTGCAGACGTATGTGCTGTTTGGAATAATCTTGAACTTCTAATCGCATGTTCCCAGTGCGCTCGGAGTTGTGCGTCAGCGGGGAAATGATGAAAACATGAGGTGTGGTTGGAATTGTTGATTATTCCGAACATAACGGAACACAACAGTGACATGGAGATGAAGAAAACTGGGACATTTTCTCATTTTTCCTACATTTTGTTACATTTTGTCACTTCGGATCTGATGTCACGTCCGAGCTTGAAGCGTATTATTATGTTTCATGCAGAAAGAACAAAAATGTGGCTGTTTGCTGCAGGTGTTCCAATCAGTAGGAGCAAATAGAGGGTGCTCTTGGAAAAAAGGATCAAGACTCAAGACACAACGGATTCCAGGCACTTCAAAACAGTAGAAAAAGTTTCAGGCTTAAGCCCTGATGAAGACCAGTTGATTTCGAAACATGTTGGCTTTGGCCATTCAAATAAAGGCCTTTTAATTATATATTTTTCCTCGTGCGATGTGTTAACTTTTTCTACTGTTTTGGAGTGCCTGGAATCTGTTGTGTCTTGATTATGTTTCATGTGTTGGACTCGGAGAGCAGTGTGTAGCCTCACCACAACACCGACTACCAAACCCACAGGCAGTGACGCGGTAAAGTTCTGCAGTGATACGAGTGACTGAAATTGTCATTTAAACCACCAAAATGTCCAAACACAATGAAAACACTTTATATTTACACATCACAGTGGGCGTAACCATCTTGGATTCTGACTGCGGAATCCTCGTTCGGTCTCCTTTTTCTGCCACCGATGCACCGTCTCAGGAAAAGGGGCGTGTCACAGGTGTCACTAGGCAACAGAGCCCACTGGAAGTTGTCATCTCATGTTTCTAAACGTCTTCCAGGTTTCTGACATAAGTGTGACTATTTCTTTGCTTGGAATGTTCCACAGTAGAGTATTTACTAGGGCTGGGTATCATTAAGAAGTTGCCGATACGATACATATCTCGATACAATACATTTTCGGTTCGATACAATATATTTCAAGTCGATACGATACAGTTCAATAAAAAAAATAAAGGCTAAATCGCGGCTGTGATACTGAAAGTCTTTGTTAAGTCACTTCTTGTGCAAAGTTCATATGAAACGCAAATATTTTAATCATAAAAACAGTGAAAATGTCAAATGTGTCGCATAAATGAGTTTCCTTCCTCTAAACAGGCAACAAAACTGTAGCGCTGTAACAAAATAATTTAGTAAAATATACCTAAAAATACTCTTGGCCTGTGATATCGATACTGTATCATCACATTAAACAATATGATATTTTGATATTTTTGCTCACCCCTAGTATTTATAGGGGGTCGCTTCTCCACAGATCTGATTTGTCACTTGGCTTTGTGACATTACCTGCTAAGTACGATGGGTCTAACTTCATACTGTAAAATATTGAAGAGCAAAGCAAAGCAATAACATTTTCATGACAAGGAGCAGGCCGCTAATTTCAACTAAGAACGAAAAACAGTAAAATGGGAAAATAGTTTATTTCATTTTTCCATTTTAGTGTCAAACAAAAAAAACAGATTTTGACCTCAATTTCCAACATTTAATTTAAAGTTTATTTCAAATAGCCCTAATGAAAAAACAGTCTTGGTGCTTATTTCAGTTTTATTCTCTCTGGTTTATTTGCCCCGAAAATTCTGCTGCTAGAAGAACTTACCTGAAAAATCGCAATTTTGTGAACAAACATGTCGTCTTCTTTTATCGCGACGCGTTTACTTTTACATCTTAGAAAGTCATTGTTGAACTCCATGACAAGAAACAAGTAGCTAGATAAACTTTGTTCAGTTGACATCATAAAACTATAAATAATTTTTATTATAGATCCACGGTTGACACTGAATTCACTAAGCAGCAGAACTTCCGGAGAGAATAAAATATCAAAATTAAAATAGGCACCGAGACTGGGGATTGGCATAATTTGAAATATTTTGAAAAAACTTTAAATTAAATATTGGAAACAGAGGTCGAAATCTTGACACTAAAACGGAAAAAGGAAAAAACAAACTGTTATTGTTTTTTGTTCTTATTTGATATTCAAAAGAACGAATATCTAGTTTATTTCAGTGTTATTAAATGCCGATATTAATTAGTCTAGTTATTAAATGAAATGAGTGTTTTATTATTATTTATTTATTAATTTTTTGCATCAGTATATTTTTACGTAAATATTTTAGGCATTTTAGGCACCGTATGTTCGTATTTAACGTAAAACTGCACATTTTCCAAACTTCAGTGCATGGCGTAACACCTATTTGACGTTTCCCTCTCGCACGCCCCTTTTCCCACTGTCCCTAAACGCGTCCTTGTGCCGTGGAGCTGCATGCGTGCGTCTGCTCACACGCGCGCTCACGGTCCACGCACACACATCGATCCTCTGCGCTTTTTTTTTTTTTTTTTTTTTTTTTTTTTTGGTGAACGAAACTGTGCAACTTTTCTGTTTTCACCACTTCGAAGGGGGGAATACTTTCTTGCACCATGCCCGCGCGTCTGGAGTGGTCGCGCTTGGATCCAAAGTGACCCTCTCCGTGCGTAATTTGGAGACGCTGGAGTGACTTTTTTTTTTGGGTTATGTCCGAGCGCACGGTTTTGGTCATGACTTCCAAACGGGACTCGCTCGCCAAACTCAAGCTCCGTCGCTCGTTCAGTGAGCACTTGCGGAGCTCCACGTCCAAAGCCTGGGGTCTGATCTGGAGGAACGTGCGGGAGAGGAGGCTGGCAGGTCAGTACACAAAACCCGGGGGAAAGTGTCGCTGAACCGGCTTGAGACGCGCAGGACTCGGGGGTCATACTTGGGCACATTTAAACGCTTTTATTGCATTTTTTTGGTTTCGTAATATTTTTGAAAAGCTGCGTAAAACGTGCTTGTATCGGGACTCGTTTGGAGTAAATATTATGTCATTGGGAGCTGTGGTTAAAATAACGGAGTTCCTCGTTTTGCCGCAGGAGGGCGCTACGAAACAGTGTTTATACTGTATGTTTCCATGACTTGTCTTGGAAAATCACGTGTAACTCTGGCGTGTGTGTGTTCTGTTTCACAATATTGACGTGAATTCGTTTAATTTTTAGTGTATTTTTGGTCACTTATTAGAAAATTACTGGTGCACGCTGTAATTCCACAAAGTTTTTACAAGATGTTTTTGAATGTTGGAAATGATTTGTGGTTTGTAGATTTGGTTTGGTCCTGGTTTAGTCCTGGTTTAGTCCTGGTCTTGTCCAGTAGTGGGTACTTCAGTTACATTTACATACATAACTTTTAAAATAAATTGTACTTTTCAGAGTACTTTTCTAGCAAATACTGTAGTAATATTTTAATTGAAGTAACAGTATTATGCTTAAATAAAAGTTGTGGTTCCTCTTAAATAATTTCATATTGTCGACATAAAACTTTTGTCACTTGCAGACTTGGTTTGTGTTGGTTCAAGTCCTGACTCAGTCCTGGTTCAGCGTGGATTTAGACCTGACTCAACCCTGGTTCAGTATGGTTCTGGGCCTGATTTAGTCCTGGTCCAGCATAAATTTAGACCTGACTCAGTCTTGGTTCAGTATAGACTTAGACCTGGTATAGTCCTGGTTCAGCATGGATTTAGAGCTGGTTTAGATCTGGTTCAGTAAGAATTTAGACCTGTTTTTGTCCTGGTTCAGTCTCAATTGAGACTTGGTCTAGTTCTGGTTCAGTATGGTTTCAGACCTGACTCAGTCCTAGTTCAGTATGGATTTTGAGCTGGTTTAATCTTTGTTCAGTGTGGATTTAGAACTGGTTTAGTCCTGGTTGTCTGGATTTAGACCTGACTCATTTGTGGTTTAGTGTACAGTTCGAACTGGTTTAGTCCTAGTTCAGTCTGGATTTATACCTGACTCTGTCCTGGTTCAGTATGGATTTATACCTGACTCTGTCCTGGTTCAGTCTGGATTTAGACCTGACTCAGTTCTGGTTCAGTCTGGCTTTAGACCTGACTCAGACCTGGTTCAGTATGGATTTTGAGCTGGTTTAATCTTTGTTCTGTATGGATTTAGACCTGGTTTATTCCTGGTTCAGCATGGATTTAGACCTTACTCAGTCCTGGTTCAGTATTTATTTAGGCCTAGTTTAGCTCTGATTCAGTATGGATTAAAACCTGGTTTAGTCCTGGTTCAGTCTGGATTTAGACTTGACTTGGTCCTGGTTCAGTCTGGATTTAGACCTGGCTTTGATCTGGTTCAGTATGGATTTAGAGCTGGTTTAGTCCTGGTTCAGCATGGATTTAGACATAGTTTAGTCCTGGTTCAGTCTGGATTTAGACTTGACTTGGTCCTGGTTCAGTCTGGATTTAGACTTGACTTGGTTTGGTTCCTGGTTCAGTCTGGATTTAGACTTGACTTGGTCCTGGTTCAGTCTGGATTTAGACCTGGCTTTGATCTGGTTCAGTATGGATTTAGAGCTGGTTTAGTCCTGGTTCTGTGTGGATTAACACCTGGTTTAGTCCTGGTTCAGCATGGATTTAGACATAGTTTAGTCCTGGTTCAGTTTGGATTTAGACCTGGTTTAGTCCTGGTTCTGTCTGGATGTAGACCTTGTTTAGTCCTGTTTTGGCCCTTGGATTAGTCTCTGACACGTCTAGTCCGAGAGGCCGGTCAGATCCAGTCCACATTCCTCAGTCGTGTAACTTTATGAAATATTAACACATGTAAATGAGGCTCGGAGAAGAAAAAGCAATACAAAAGCTCACAGAAAACATCACAGTGCCACCTGTTGGTTTCACTTTCTCTGCTCATAAATCTACAGTTTCTTTTTTAATAAGTTAAAACAGGATGTCATAAAGCTGCAGACGGTACTGACTCACTGTTAAAGTTTCACTCTTATGAGCTTTAAGTCTTGTTAGATGCTGTTTCTTTGCCAAAAACAGAGCTGGAATTTTGTTTCGTTTCATTCACATGTTTGAGTAATCCTTTATTATTAGTCTGTCTGCATCTCCAAAGCTCAAAATGTTTTCAAGTTAACACCTCATTTGACCTTTTGGTTTAGTAGAGGTTAGAAATTCCTGAGCTGAAATTATCCAAGTGATTCTCTTGAAGGTGTGTGGAGCTTAAAAACACAGTGGAGCACATTCTGTATGACAGTTTTTCCCTATTTGAGAAAAGAACTTAATCTAAATATACAGGTTTTGTGTGTTAAACATGTGAATGAAACAAAAATACAGCTCCAGGTCTGTTTGTGATGAGGAAACAGCATTCTAACAAGACTTAAAGCTCTCAAGAGTCAAACATGAACATTGAGTCAGTACTGTATGACATGATGCTTTTACTTATTTAAAAAAAAAAAGTAGATATAAGCAGAGAAAGTGAAACCAACAGGTGGCAGTGTGATGTTTTCTGTGAGCTTTTGTATTGTTTTTTATGCTCGATTCTTCTCCGAGCCTCATTTACACGTGTTAATATTTCATAAAGTTACACGACTGAGGAATGTGGACTGGATCTGAATATTTAAGTATTTTATATTACACTGAGAAATAAGAAATCTACAGAAGGTTCTATGCTCTTACCGTTTTAAAAAGCTTCTGCGATCACCACTGAACCAAAGCTTTAACCTGCAGATAGAGAACACATAAAAGTTTGTCTTATTCTTCACGTAAGGACATACGCTGCTGCAAATTGCAACTGGATTTCGACTTTGGACCTGGCAACCCAAGTGAGAGTCTCGCGTGAGGCTCATTCTGCTCTCAGATTGGATAATCGTCTTGAGAAATTAAACGCATTTTCTGCGCTGCTGTCCTTTGTATCATGACCTGCGCTGTCAGTTGTTGTCTAATGTCTCGTTCTGTTTATTTGTGAAGTCTGATGAGGAGAGACTGGAGTATTTGTTTTACTGTAATGTTTTCAAGCTGGCTCAGTTCGAGTTGAAAGCCTGGGACCTCCGATAGACGACGCTTCATGTTTTGATGTGTGATTTGTTCTGCTGATTGTTTTATGTGTCTTATAAGTGTCTTACACTGCAAACCAGAACATTCAAAGTCATTAAATAGATTAAGTTGTGTATACTCAAAGTTTTAGAACCTTAATTATGTCAAGTCGATGTAACATGATCTTATTTTTGAGTAATTTTAACCATTTTTTTATATATTATTTTTAAATTAAGAGGAACTAACGCAACTCAAAAACATGGATGAGGTAAAACTTAGTAGAATGACGTAATTAAACGCTGGATTTACATCATTTCAGAGCAAATACAAAAAAAAATATCCACTGTTTTCTATAAGAATCTCCAGCTGGGACTATTGTTATGATGTTTATACTGATGTAAGGTAAAGAGGCAGGGGGGAATCAGCTCCGTAGTTTTCAACTTGAACGTCAGTAAACTAGTCTCTTTAATTAAGTACATTTAGATCAATATTACGATTTAGACGCCCCAAATATACAGTAATGATCCTCGAGTGCTATGTCTTGTTTAAAGGACAAACAGAAAAAAAAAAAGATCCTAATATTTGGGCAAGGTTCCAACTACACGGTGCATGACACTAAATAATTAAACTAAACTAAACTAAAGTAAAAGGTAAGGGCTCTGTGACTTATGTTTTGATGCATTATGAATAATAATAGTGAAAATGTTTTATTTATACTTTATTTATACTATATTCCTTTATCTGATTGCTCTACAGCACAGGTGTCAAACATAAGGCCCAGGGGCCAGATCTGGCCCTCCAAGACCTTTAATCTGGCCCTCGGCTGATTTTCTACTAAAATATTTTAATTATATTTTCTATTAAAATCTTGTTAATTTTCTGTGGTGTTTATCACAGCAGCGTCTCCAGCGTCTCTGTACGTGGCCCCTCCCACCAGAGCAGCACAAATGAAGACTTGTCTCTTTCCAAACGCTCTTAAAGGACGATCGTTTTGACTGTTGACCGTGACACCCTCATCAGAAAAATGTCCAACAATGAGAAAAGTGGAGCCGAGTGCAGGATTTTACAACAAAAATTGACTTATTCCTATTTACATACAAGTTCATGTTAAAACATTGTGTTGAAATTGTATTTTTCTTAAAGTTTCGGGTTGTTCATAATATTATAATATTTTGTAAAAGAAAGAGTTCATCAGTTAAAAAAGATTTCTGTAATAGATTTGTGTTTCTCTGCACAAATATTTAAACTTATTGTTATTTTTGGGGTTTATATGACATGAGTTTTCTGATCCGGCCCCTTTGGGATCAAAGTCGGTTGGATACGGCCCCCTGGACCAAAATGAGTTTGACACCCCTGCTCTACAGTGTACTGAGCTTGACCCTGATCTGCTGCAGTAAACAAATCCACCACCAGGGGCAGTGTCTCCCGTGTGATATCAGATTGCAGCGTTTCTCTCGTGCACATGTTCTGGTGAGGTCATACTCCGAGCATCTCAAGGCCAAACGCCAAAGTCTGGACCAGAGCCCGGACACGGAACCCAAGAGAGACTAAAGCCACTTCATATTACTCCAGACTGCACATGTACTTGAGTAACTTTTTCATAAATTGTAGTTCTGCGAGTAGTAAAAGTTGTGGTTACTTTTCACACTGTAAGTAAGTATAAACGTGACAAAAGTTTTATGATAACGACATGAAATTATTTGTTTGTGTGTCCTTTATAAACCCCAGACGGTTATGTGTGTGTGTGTGTTTTGCAGTCGTGTTTAAACTGAGCACGTGCAGACTGCAGAGTGCTGCTCATGAGGTTAAAAATACTCACATCTGTCGGAGTACACGCATGTCCATGACCTCACTGCTGTAATACATAAATACTACAGTCTCCTCTCTCTCTCGTCTCTCTTTCCCTCCTTCTCTTCTCCCTAAAATGACCAAAAAGACCTAAAATTACTGTTCTAAACCTGAGAGACTAATGTGTGTTTTCATGTCTGGCCCCTAAGACACTAAAAATAAGATAAAGTAGTCTTGTATTTGTAATATTGTAGATGTCTTTGGTCATCATATTTCTGACATTTATTTAGCTATGTGTTTGAATCTCATTGTACAACAGAAATAATTTGTCGAAAGTAGAAAAATATAAGTCGCAGCTGTCACAAATTTATGTACGAGGAGTGGGACGAGATATGATTTTCACAAAACGAGATGAAACACGAGATTCGATCTACGAGAACGAGACAAAACGAGATTTTGATATTACGGTTTCGTCCTGGTTCAGTGTGGATTTAGGCCAGGTTTAGTTCTCGTTCAGTCTGGATTTAGACCTGGTTTAGTCCTAGTTCAGCATGGATTTAGATTTGGCTCAGTCCTGGTCCCGAATGGATTTAAACCAGACTCTGTCCTGGTTCAGTCTGGATTTAGAGCTGGTTTTGTTCTGGTTCAGTGTGGATTTAGACCTGACTCAGTCCTGGTTCAGTAAGGATTTGGACCTGCTTTAGTCCTGGTTCAGCATAGACATGACTCAGTCCTGGTTAAGTATAGATTGAAACCTGGTTTTGTCCTGGTTCAGGATGGATTTAGACCTGACTCAGTCCTGGTTCAGTATTGATTTAATGCTGGTTTAGTCATGGTTCATTTTGGATTTGAACCTGACTCAGTTCTGATTCAGTCATGACTTAGACCTGGTTTTGTCCTCGTGCAGCATGGATTTAGACCTGACTCAGTCCTGGTTCAGTAAGGATTTGGACCTGCTTTAGTCAGGATTTACTATGAATTTAGAGCTGGTTTAGTCCTGTTTCAGCATGGATTTAGGTCTGACAATCCTGTTTCAGAATGGATTTAGACCTGACTCAGTCCTGGTTCAGCCTGGACTTAGACCTGGTTTAATCATGGTTCAGTGTGGATTTAGACCTGACTCAGTCCTGGTTCAGCCTGGACTTAGACCTGGTTTAATCATGGTTCAGTGTGGATTTAGACCTGACTCAGTCCTGGTTCAGCCTGGACTTAGACCTGGTTTAATCATGGTTCAGTGTGGATTTAGACCTGACTCAGACCTGATTCAGTAAGGATTTGGCCCTGCTTAAGTCCTAGTTCAGCATAGACCTGACTCAATCCTGGTTCAACAGGATTTAGAGCTGGTTTAGTTCTGGTTCAGTTTGGATTTAGACCTAGTTTTGTCCTGGTTCAGCATAGATTTAGGCCTGACTTAGTCTTGGTGCAGCATGGATTTGAGACCTGACTCAGTCCTGGTTCAATATGGATTTGACTGAGACAAGACAAGATTTTGACAATCAAGTTCATAATTTTGTTCTCACATCTTTTTTATTTTATTTTACAAGACCAAGACCTCTGAGGGTCGAGACCGAGACAAGACCGAGACCAAATTGAAACCATCTTTGTCATTTTCTAAGTTTATTTGTATTTTACGGTTATTTTGGCACATGTATATCAATGTTTTTATAAATCTATCTCCGTTTTATCGCTCTTTATCGTTCCAAACACAATCGAGTCCGAGACAAGACCAAGAACGCAAAAAAAAAAAAATAAAAAAAATGGTCTCAAGGCCAGTCTCGAGACCAAGATCGGTCTCTAGCACTACGACACTACAAGATCATATTCAGCCTGTGTGCACAATCTTCCCTCGTACTACCACACCTGTGCACTGCAAAAAACAATATCTAGATAAGTTAAAATGGCTTAAATTAAGAACATTTGACTTTATTTTACCAATGAAATAAGCAACATTACATTTCGTTTCTTATTTTATGTGGTAAAAGTGTAGCAACAAGATGTATTTTCATATTTTAAGTACAAAAAGTCGGCAGATAATGTTAGAAAACGTTACTTTCTTAATTCAGGTCATTTTAGCTTATTCTTTTGTCGTGTATGTCCTTTGTTCTGAAGCGTGATTGACAGATGTGTAACTTTAGATCTCTGACACGTTGGTTTGTCTAGACGAAGAACAAGGAAAAGGACTTGGGAACTTTTTCATGCACTTATAAAGAAGACAGTTCAACAGGTTTAGCCGCTCTGTGGATTATTACGTTTCATTTGCAGTATATATGTTAAAAATATGGGTGTTTAGTCCGGGTTAAGTCCAGGTTTAGTCTGAGTTTGCCTCTGATTTAGGACAGGTTCATGGTCCATGTACCGTTCGTTCTTTTGAATTTCAATTAAGAACGAAAAACAATAAAATAGGAAAACTGTTTATTTCATTATTCCGTTTTAGCGTCAAACAAAAAAACTGAATTTGAGCTCTATGTCCAATGTCTCAGTGCCTATTTTAATATTGACATTTTATTCTCTCTGGTTTATTTGCTCTGGAATTTCTGCCGCAGTGTCAACCATGGATCTATAATAAAAACTATTTTTATTATAGATCCATGTGTCAACATGAACAAAGGAACAAAGGAGGGGTTATCGCTGCTTCCCGTTTCTCTTCATGGAGTTCAACAATGAGTGCGTATACATGCACATCAATAACCCGGTTATGATCGGGTTTTTTGAGTATCCCGGTTTCTTGATGGTGCATGTATACGCAGTAACCCGGTTTCAGTAACCCGGTTATGGCAGTATCCCGGTTATTAGAAACCGGGTTACTGTAGCTGGGTTATTTCTGATAGTAACTGGGTTACTTGTGGCATGTATACGCAGTATCCCGGTTACTGCAACATAAGGTTGAGTGCGCATGCGTCCAAAAGACACTTTCCAGCCTTTCACCACAACAGTAGTCACATAAATAAATTGACCAACATAAATAAAGTGACCAAACGAGTGAAATGACTGTAAAATAAAGAGCTGCGCTAAACCTGCACTCGTACAATCTGCACTCGTGTGACGCTGAAAAGCTAAAACATGAACTATCTCCTATACTCTATATGCACGGAACACACTTACCATCATCAGCGCCTCTTCTGTCACAGAAATAACACACATAATCCACAGAGTCGTGTCATTTAGTCCAAAAGAAACTGATCGCATCAGCGGCGCAAGGAGCGAGTTGTTTTTATCGCCGCTAACAGTTTATGCTAATTAGCCAAACGGTCTTAAGTTTCGTTTCTGTAAAACGTAAACAAATGTGATCACAGCTGAATGATCTGATCAAACAGGCTGATGTGGCTCTATAGTGTTTATGGTTTATATGTTGTAAAGTTGAGTTTATTTATGCAGAAGATTTTAATGAAGAATCTGCACAGTGGATTGTGGGAGATCTCGTAGCTCCTTAGCTTCTTATGCTAAAGGAGCTCACGGTTTGTATTTTTCCTGGTTTATGAAATTGATTTAGGTAAATTTTTGCGCCTGCACATTTGTAAGATTATGTCAAGAAACCGGGATACTCCATTTGATCATGTATACGCGGATATGAGTGTCCCGGTTTCTCAGTGCGCATGTAAACGCAGTAACACGAATACTGACATAACCGGGGTATGGCTAATAACCGGGTTATTGCTGTGCATGTAAACACACTCAATGACTTTAGGACGCAAAAGTAAACATGTCCTCAAAATTGCAACGATTTCTCAGGTAAATCCTTCTAGCAGCAGAACTTCTGGGGCAAATAAACCAGAGAGAATAAAATATCCAAATTGAAATAGGTTCCAAGACTGTTTTTTGATTGGTGCTATTTGACATAAACTTTAAATTAAACATTGGAAATCGAGGTTGACACTAAAACGGAATAATGAAATAACAAACTGTTTTCCCCTTTTATTGTTTTTGGTTCTTAATTGAAATACAAAACAACAAATGGTACACAGATGGTTCACTCCACATTTAGACCGGTTTTATTTCCCATAATTAAAACTGCATTATGTAACTTTTCTGGCAAACGATAACCTTATAAATGACTGTTCTTATTTGCAAACTTAACTTAAACTATCATTAAGCAACATGCCCTGCCCTCACTGCCCTCCTTCATTCAGTTGACTCATATTTTCCAGTCACATACATACACTGCTCCCCACACTGTCTAACTGATTTTTTTTTACAATGCATCTTTTCTCTGTCGTCGTGGAAGTGTCTGGACTCTGTTCTCTGCGTCTGCTTCCTGTTCTAGCACCGCGCCGTGTGAATGAGTCCAGGTGTGGGCAAACGTAAAAGCGCCGTACCTCATTTTTACAGCCTTAAAGTGACTCTGACAGATTTGACTCATTTTACTACAACACAGTAATTCAGTTCAGTTCAAGTTTCTTTCTATAGTACGTTTAAAACTACTTCAGCTTCACATAAAAGTCAACAAAAACAGAAGAAACAGTGACATATACAAAGATACAGATGATTATATTGACATTTTTCAACTTTTTTTTCACAAATTTGCTTCTTGTTTAGTGTAAAACTATAATTTATATGAACAACAGTTATAATTCTACCAAATAAAGTCAAAATCAGTGAATCATAAAAATCTAATATACACGTAAAATTGAAAAATCTAGTCAATCCTCCTTTAACTTAAGCATTCTGAGTATCTTAATTATTATTATTTACACAACTCTCACAGTCACAGTAATGTTCACAGCAATTAGGATGCTAACCACACACTTGCAGACTTATTTTGACCTCAAGAGTTGCTTATACAGTGTATCTACAGGCTACTTGGGCAAGGCATATTTTGCTCAAAAACATGGAAATAAGAAATATATGACTTAATTACTGTATTTTCCGGGCTATTAGACGCGTTCTTAAGCCTCCAGCTCCATCAAAAGACGACAAGCCAGAGCGCCCTATACACGAATCCACTCGGGTGTCCCAGCACGACTTCAGTAAACTACAAAGCCGCAAACACACACGGAGCAGACAGCGACCGCGCAGCTAAAAACACCCGCAGACACACTCGTCACTCCACCTGGACGAGGAACGGAACGGAGGAACGAACCGAAAAAGCGAGTGCAACGTGCCACTTCTAGACACGACTGAACAACTGAGTCACTGCGAACACGCTGACAATCCGTTGGTCCCAGACAGCACCCTCCCTACACGCCCCAACTGAACAAAGCCCAGAGTCACCGTGAACGCCACAAACAAACAAAACCACTCACCCATCACACTGTTGTGTTTCGTTTAAAGTTTTATTTGTGAAAAAAGTTAGAAAATAAACCATTCAATGACAGTGCGCCTAATAGTGCGGAAAATACGGTAGATCTAACTCCATAACTGTTTCCTGGCAACCATGTTAACAAGGGCCAAAACTTGTTGATTGAATTAATGTTATTAAAAGCTCGTGCTCTATCCTCCCCTCACATTACCGGTCAATCTACCCTCACCTTTGGTCTTTAGGTAATGACCGAAAGGACGAGATTGTGGATACAAGTGGCCAAAATTAGTTTCGAGATAGGGTGAGGAGCTCTGTCACACGGGAGGAGCTCGGAGTAGAACCGCTGCTTCTCCGCGTCGAGAGGAGCAGCTGAGGTGGCTCGGGCATCTGTTCCAAATGCCTCCTGGGCGCGTCCCTCGGGAGGTATTCCGGGCATGTCCCACCGGAAGGAGGCCCCGAGGAAGACCCAGGACACGCCGGAGGGACTGTGTCTCTGGGCTGGCCTGGGAACGCCTCGGGGTCATCCTGGAGGAGCTGGAGGAAGTGTCTGGGGTGAAGGAGGCCTGGGAGTTCCTGTTTAGACTGCTGCCCCCGTGACCCGGCCCCAGATAACCAGAAGAAAATGGATGGATGGATGAGTAAAAGCGCCTTCTTTGTTTATAAATTGTCCCTGTATTTTGGACTTTTCCACGTTGATGACATAGATTGGGGACTTCTGCGTTTTAGTATCCTGTATTTTCGTACTTTCCTTCTCAGCTTTTTAACTGATGTGAAACCGTGAAAAATATTTACCAAGGTATTAGTCCAGAAAACATGAAAACCTGTCGCCCTTTAACCCGCCCAGTGAACTCATCCTAGTCCCAAAGCGTAACCGTGGTTCTCTGAAATCGCAGGTTGGGTAAACGCGTGGGGGGAGAGTGAATTGAGTCGAGCTGTGAATCGAGGTCTCTGTAGTTTTGTGAGTTGATGTGGATTTTGCACGGGGACAGGAACACTCAGAGCTTTGTGTGTGTGTGTTTGTGTTTATGTTGTGCGGTTGGTTATGTCACATGTGTACAGTTTCGGAGCAGGGGCCCGGGCCGGAGTATAGGGGCCGGAGAGGTATGGGATAGGCCTGGCTGAATGAATACAGGTGTGAAATGTCAAAATGCAAGTCAATTGGCATGTATTGGGGAAATTGCGGTAGATTTATTAAGAATGATTTAGGCATTAGTATTTTCCGATCTATGTTCTAATGTTTCCTCGTCCCAAACAGAGCTGGAGTTGTGTTTTGTTTCGTTTCATTCACACACGTTGGACACAGAAACCCTGCGTATTTAACCTGAGTTCTTCTTCGAAACATAAAATACTTTGTTCCACCTTGTGATGTCATGCAGTAATACAGGAAGTGCTTCACTGTGGTTTTTAAACTCCATAAAAAATACGAAATGAGACCGAAAATTACTGTTCCTAACCTCATTAAAGTACGGAGACTAATGTGTTTTTCGATATCCAGCCTTTAAGACACTAAAAACAGATACAGTAGTCTTTATTTGTAGTATTCTAGAGGTGTTTAGTCATCTTTTTTTTTGTTTAATCACATTTTAAAACATTTATTTAGCTATGTATTTCCAACTTTCGAAGAACTCAGCTTTAATATATAGGGCAAAATTAAAAACTGGGAATAAGTCGTGGGCCAAACTAAATATTTATTGAAAAATTTCAACAACATCTGCATGTTTTCTCTTCTTTCGAGATATGTAATGTTAAACCTTTTCTTATTAAAATAAATGTTTAATAATAGTTTTGCTTAAATATTGAATCCAGAACAAGCAAAATATAAAATGATAACAACATTTTAAATAAATAATGTCTCCATAGCCGATCTGTATAATAAATATAATTATAGCCAAATTTGACGCACAGGTCTGAGTTTGACATGTCTGATATTGGGTTTCTGTGTCCAACGTGTGTGTGAATGAAACAAAACACAACTCCAGGTCTGTTTGTGATGAGAAAAACGACATTATAACATGACTAAAAGCTCACAAGAATCCATTTTGTGTAATATAATGTAGGATTGTTTTAAAGTGAGTCACAGAAAAACACAAAATGCTCTGGGTTGTTGTTGGAAAGTCGTGGTTTAGTTTGGATGTTGTCTGTCCGTGGAATGCGGCCTTATCACAGATACACTTGTGTTTCTTTTCTTCGCCGTGCCCAGAGTGTGTCATAGAGTGTGTGTGTCTGTGTGTGTTTGTGTGTATCTGTATATGTATATGTGTGTGAGACGGTGGAGCTGACGTTGGTCTCGTTTTCAGCTCGGTGTCATTTAATTTGCACTGACATCACCAAAGAAAGATGCTCCAGTCACTGCTCTTTTCTTTTACTGTACAGCTGTGCACTTACTGCTTTTTGTCGGACTTTGAATTGGGACAGCTTTGAAACTTTAACAATTTCTCCTTCATTACACAGACTAGAATATGTATACGTGTAGATTTCAGTGTCATATCCGTCTGGGGTGAGCCAGGTTATAACCTTTTGGGGGTCAAATATCAAATCAGTGATGATGGATGTGATTGACAAACATGTACACATCATTATGGCTGCGTTCAGACTGCAGGGCTTAACGCTCAATTCTGATTTTTTTGTGAAATCTGATGTTTTTGCGAGGTCGTTCACATTTCCAATTAAATGTGACTTGTATGTGACTCCAGTGTGAACATTAAACGGCCCAAAAGTGTCCCGCATGTGCACTGGAGACACGATGACGACGTCAACCGCAGCGAGCGTGTTCTGTGTTTACGGAAGTTGTCCAAACATGGACGCAGCATCGAGCACCTGGAGATTTTAAAGTTCCTCTCGTACCGGAGCCAGAACATGAACAACTTACTTGTTTTAAGGAGGAGATTGAGAAGGAGAAGGACGAGGTTTTTGGTCGTGGTGTTTTGTGGGACAGCGGCGGCGACGTCCGTTGAAAGGAACGTGTGGATGTGGAGACGGAGCCAAGAGTGGTGAGTGGTGATGTGCTTCGCTTCAGTGACACGGAGTTCATTAACAATTTTCGCCTACTTCAGCGCAGAATAGTGACGTTTGTGGCTTGTTGATAACGTGTAGGTGGATGAATGCGCTTTGGCTGTTCAAACTGAAGTTGCATGTCAAAAGATCAGATATGTGTCGGTTTTAGGAGCACATATCCAAGTGTCCTGGGTCACATTTGAAAAAATCGGATCTGTGTCGTTCAGACTGTCATTAAAAGATCAGATACAGGTCACATAGGGGCCAAAAAAACGGATTTGGGTCACTTCAGGCTGCAGTCTGAACGGAGCCTAAGTTACACGGGATTATACTAATGTTAATGTACTTCTCACACAGACAGAAGGAATTACCCGGAATTTACAACAGGAGCGACAGCAGCAAATGACATAGGCAGAGCTGCATCCGCGTGTACTTTTAAGGTTACATTTACACTGAAACAAATCACCGTATCACCATATCAGAAACGATTTGCGTCCAGACACGTCGTTTCTGTGTCCGCAAGTCTTCAATATCCACACAGCTTTGAGCATATTTGTTTACATTTTACAGAACTGAAACTTAAAACCACATGGCTAATTTGCATAAACTAAGGCTCAAAAAAACAGCTCACTCCTTTTGCGCTGATGCGGTTCAGCTTCTGTCAAACTAAAGGACACGACTCAGTGGAATATGAGTGTTCTTTCTGTGACAGAGGGATGTTCTGCTGATGGTGAGTCTGTTCTGTGTAAGTAGTTCTAGCGTCGCTGTTTCCCGTTTTTCTATGCTTTGTTTAAACTGTTTTCCGCAATAGCGTCACATGACCGATGTCACGAACCCGGCGAATCAGGAAGGCGCAAGTCACAGTGACGCGGTCCAATAAGGACGCAACTATAGCTCCGTGACTGTAAACTTTCCATAATCCGCGACTGTAGTGGTGTTAAAGAACGTATTTTGAAAGGGCATCGGAAGTTTATTTTGACACCGCATGCTCATTTCCAACGTATTTTGACTAGTGATAACTGCACCCCTGTGTTGTGCTGCTCATGTGTGTTACGCACTGTTACGCTTTGGTGTAAATTGGTGGTTAGGCGAACTTTATTGATCCACAAGGGACATTATTTGGACACAGTAGCTCACACATCACAAGATAATATAATAACAAAGAGAAAAAGCTGTAGGGAGTAGTATCTTTTACATAAGGGTGAGTTGTTGTACATTTGTAGGGAGTATTTCTGCAACATAAGGGTGAGTTGTTCAGTTGTAGGGAGTATTATCTGCCACATAAGGGTGAGTTGTTGTACAGTTGTAGGGAGTATTATTTGCTACATAAGGATGAGTTGTTGTACAGTTGTAGGGAGTATTATATGTTACATAAAGATGAGTTGTACAGTTGTAGGGAGTATTATCTGTCACATAAGGGTGAGTTGTTCAGTTGTAGGGAGTATTATCTGCCACATAAGGGTGAGTTGTTGTAAAGTTGTAGGGAGTATTATCTGCTACATAAGGGTGAGTTGTTGTACAGTTGTAGGGAGTATTATTTGCTACATAAGGATGAGTTGTTGTACAGTTGTAGGGAGTATTATATGTTACATAAAGATGAGTTGTACAGTTGTAGGGAGTATTATATGTCACATAAGGGTGAGTTGTTGTACAGTTGTAGGGAGTATTATCTTTTACACACGGGTGAGTTGTTGCACAGTTGTCGGGAGTATTATTTGCTACATAAGGGTGAGTTGTACAGTGGTAGGGAGTATTATCTTTTACATCAAGATGAATTGTACAGTTGTAGGGAGTATTATCTGTTACATAAAGCTGAGTTGTACAGCTGTAGGGAGTATTATCTGTTACATACGGGTGAGTTGTTGTACAGTTGTAGGGAGTATTATCTGTTACATAAAAGTGAGTTGTTGTGCAGTTGTAGGGAGTATTATGTGCTACATACAGCTAAGTTGCACAGTTGTAGGAAGTATTATCTTTTACACACGGGTGAGTTGTTGCACATTTGTAGGGAGTATTATCTGCTACATACAGTTGTAGGGAGATTTTGTGTTTCCTCTGTGGATCAGGGAGGAGCTGCGGCGCTTTTCAGTCTTCACATTTCGTCTTGCGGAGGTGCGATCGGCTTCCGTACCTCCTGCCTCCGCACAAACACCTCCAGGTTGTGCGTATACGCTGTGCCCTGACCTCCTGCTGGGCCCGGGAGCCTGCTGAGGGCTTCACACCGGGGGCAGGGCGGGGCTTTGACATTAGCATTCCCCAAACAAACAAACCACACACAACACAACAGCTTCTGACCTGGGCTCTCTCTTTGCTCTCCCTGTACCAGCACCTTTTTTATTTTTACGAAACAAAACACCTTAACGTAGCAAAAGAAGGTGTATAAAAGCTGGCAAATAAAAAAATGTAAACAAATAAAATCAGGGTAGAACGTGAAACAAATTAAAGTTACCGTAAGTTCCTTTTAAGAGGAGGAGACGACGACTGAACTTTTTTGTTGGTTTTGGTTTAAAGTTGCGTTGAAGAACTGAATATCTTTATTGTCATCGTAACAAATACGACGAAATTAAGCGCAGTCCTCGTTCAGTGCAAAGGCAGCAACAAATAAATAATAAAAGATGAAAAAATAAGAGTCTCTATGGACATTTACAAAAAGAGTGCATAAAAATCTCACACACCCACAACAGGGATGTAACAATAAGTGAAATATTGTGATATGGTATCGTCAGAGCTTTCGCAATAATATCGTTGGGCCATCACAATATATCGAATTGCGAGGTTTTTCACTTAAAATTATTAAAAAAGAGGGAACTGCATCAGCCATGATCCTTTACTTAAGCACTTTTAAGTCTTATTTCCTTGGAATATGGGAGTAATGATCCAACACTGAAGACTGGTCAAGGTATTTAAAAAGGTACTATTCTGTTAATTCTTCCAAAATATCGAAATAAATATCGAACTATGAGATGCATTTTGTGATAATATCGTACCTTGAGATTTGGATTTTGTTACATCCTTAACCCACACATATCCCAGCCAAAACCATCCACATTCATACATGTAAAACGTAAAAAACGATGCTTATATGTGCAACTTTTAACCTTTTTATTTCTTTGTAGATGTTATTTCTCTGCACAGCAGAAATTGGAGTGTTAAAATTGACTCTCACAGAATCAATTTTAACATTTTCTCAGAGTTTATATAAGTCCAATCTGTTCTAGAGTTAATTTAACATTTTTGGAAATGTTAATTGAGGAACACTGGACCAAAGTTCCTGTTTAACCCCGAAGTCCTTTGTAGAGTTATCCTGATTTAGTTAAACAACACACAGAGGGGGTTAATTTTATTTGTACTTTATTTTAGTTTATTTAAGATGAAATTATGTACAGAACTGGTTCAAACTGGTCTTCTCTCACAAGAGTTTGAAGTGGTGAATGGGAGGAGTCAAATTAACACTAGAGGAAGTTGAATTAACACTAAGAGAAGTTGAATTAACACTAAGAGAAGTTGAATTAACACTAGAGGAAGTTGAATTAACACTAAGAGAAGTTGAATTAACACTAGAGGAAGTTGAATTAACACTAAGAGAAGTTGAATTAACACTAGAGGAAGTTGAATTAACACTAAGAGAAGTTGAATTAACACTAGAGGAAGTTGAATTAACACTAGAGGAAGTTGAATTAACACTAAGAGAAGTTGAATTAACACTAGAGGGAAGTTGAATTAACACTAAGAGAAGTTGAATTAACACTAGAGGAAGTTGAATTAACGTCAACCACATCAACTCTGGCAAATAACCCCAACTCGAAACCCCCATTTAACTTTCAAATAGTTAAAATAACACTTTTGGTGTTAAAAACAACTCTGAAATATTTTACCCTAAAATTTGAACCCTCCAGTTTTTGCTGTGTGCTTAGAATGTTCCACAGTGTGACTTTAAACAGCTCTAATTTACATTTATTCAATTAAAGCTGGTTTTATAGCTTAAAAATACCTAGAAAAACAAACATTCTGACTGTGAGCGGGGTCGCCTCTTCGCAGATCTGACCTGTAACTTGGTCTGGTTTGGGTTCCATGACGATAGAAAGGTTTAATGACATACTGTGGAACATTCTGGACAAAGCAATATGGGGGGGAAAAAAGCATTTGATGGAAGCTCCACTAGAAAAGTTAGACAGTTTAATGCAAAATATTGGAAATTTAACGGCCACATTTTATATTTTCTCCGCGTTTTTCCCGACTGGAATGGTTCGGGACAGAGACAGGCCTGTCCCAGACCCACTCCCACGCCCGCCCCCTCCCCCTCTCCGCTCCCACAGCACTGGAATGCTTCTGGTATTTATATTTCCCTCCAGAGCCAAGGGGGAAGTCAGGGCCCTTTCACACAGGCACGAGCTCCAGCCCTGCCAGGTGGGCCGTACTGCAGGTCCCGCCCTCCCATTGGTCCACCCCGGGTCACGTGATCCCGAGTACCGCCCCTCCCCTTTCGTCCGTTCCCCTGCGCTCTCCTCAGTCCTCCCCAGTCCTCCGCGCTGGCTCTGTCTAGACCGTCGGCGTGTCCATGTGAAGTTGTAGCGCACGGGGAGCAGGAGAATCGGAAGCTGCCGGGATCGCGCCGCGTGAGATGTTCAGGGACATCTCGGAGAATGAGGAGTGCCTGGGGGTTCTGAGCGAGGAGAGCCGGGAGATTTACCTCAGGATGGACCACCAGCGCAGGCGCTCGGGCTACAGGCTGGGCAGGATCATCGCCAGGCAGCAGCTGCTCAAGAGGATCGCTGGAGGTACGGCGCTCTACAGGCTGGACTTTGGTTTCTCACGGGTTCGCTCTTCTGTTTACAATGACAACACAGTAAAAAAAAAAAGAAGAAAGACAGAGGATAAGTGCTGGAATACTCAGTACATTTATTTTCTAACTTACTCTGGTACGACTAAAGCCTGAGCCTGATGATATGTTTTGAAAAAATAATAATTATATAAAAAACTTCACAAAACGGTATAAAGACCTGCTCTATAGACAACTACTATCACCAGACTGATTCTACTATGCGAAATACTACTACACAGATGTCACTACTACTACTACTACTACTACTACTACTACTACTACTACTACTACTACTACTTAAATTACTTGAACACCCAATGTATTACAGTAACAAAGAGAAAAAAAATATACAAATGGTAAAAATAAATTCTAAAAAGTAGCAAAAAAGATTGCATACTACTACTACTACTACTACTACTACTACTACTACTACTACTACGACTACTTAGATATACTTAAATAACTTGGACACACAATATATTACAGTAACAAAGAGAAAAAAAATATAAATGGTAATAATAAATTCTAAATAAGTAGCAAAAAAGATAGGAAACTACTACTACTGCTACTACTATTATTACTACTAACTATTACTACTACAAAGACTAAGACTACTACTACTACTACTACTACTACGACAAATTTTGTTGATCCACATAGGAAATTACTTGGACTCACATATCACAATATGTTACAATAACAATAAGAAAAAATATAAATGCTAGAAATAAATTCTAAAAAGTAAAAAAATATCACAAACTACTACTACTACTACTACTATTACTATTCACTGTTCTGTTTACAAGGCAACACTGAATACTGAATACATTTATTTATTTTGTAACTATTTTCTAGCTTACTTTGGTACAACTACTGTAGAGCCTGTTAATATGTTTTGAAAAAAAATATTACGTAAGATTTGAAAAAAAATGAAAAAATGAAATTCACAAAACAGTATAAAGAACTGCATGTACTCTATATAACTTTATATACTACTACTACTGTATTAGTACTGTCACTGTACTGACTATTATTATACTAAACACTACCACACAGATGTCACTACTACTGCAATTACTACTACAACAACAACTACTACTACTATTACTACTATTACTACTACTATTACTGCTACTAAGACCTAGACTTGGACTTTATTGATCCACATGGGAATTTACTTGGACACAGTAGCTCACACATCACAATATGTTACAATAACAATGAGAAAAAATATGTAAATGCTAGAAATAAATTCTAAAAAGTAACAAAACACATCGCAAACTACTACTACTACTACTACTACTACTACTACAACTATTATTATTACTACTACTTAGACAAACTTGACTATTGATGCTCATAGAAAATTACTTGGACACAGTAGCTCACACATCACAATATATTATAATAACAAAGAGTAAAAATATAAATGGTAATAATCTCTAAATAGGTAGCTAAAAAGATGGCAAACTACTACTACTACTACTACTACTACTACTACTACTACTGGAGTCTATAGTTTTAAGAGTATAGACATAAATTACCAAATGTTTTTGCAAAGTATGAAACTCAAAAAGCAGTGTAATGAACAGTGTCCAGTGTTTTGTAGAGTATTTATGTTTGTTTTATTCATTTATTGTGCATTTGTCAACAGTTTTGTGGAAGTAACTTAATACATGTTCCGAAAACACAAGTATACAGTACATATACAGTACACAGTGCAGTGTCATCTTCTTCATCACGACTTAAATGAAAGGTGCGTTGTGTAACTTTTCTGGTGGAGGTTTCGTGAGTCTTGGTATTTTTGAGTAATAAAACCACCTGTAGTTGAATAAATGTAAGGTAGAGCTGTTTAATGTCACACTGTGGAACATTCCAGAGCGATGACATATCCATAGAAACAAGCAGGTGACGGACACCTAACCAAAAAGTTACATAGTGTACCTTTAATGCATAACTTTTTTACCCTATAGTATAATACAGCTCGGTGTATAAGTATTCTAAGTATTCACACTGCAGTACTTTTGATTGGACCAAGTATCAGAATATGTTCCAAAATATTTTTCAATTTGTGTATTCAGTTTTGTGTAACTAAATGCATTTTCAAAGTATTCTCACAAATACCGTGTACTGTATTCTGATTACTACGAAATTAAAAAGTAACTGTACCTGAATACCAGAAGTTACTCAAAGTATTCTATATTTTTGGTACATGTATTGTGTAGGTGGAGACTATTTATTTTCCACAACATTTCTAGCTGTTGTTTTGGTTTGGTTTGGTTTATTTTGATAGATTTTTTTTGAAATTTTGAAACTTTGAGTCAGATTTAGCCTGAAAGTAGAAGTAAGAAATAACATCTACAATCTAAAATAGTCAAATTTTCTTACATTTTACTCATTTTTGTTGTGTAGATTTGTGGCAGCTTTGTCTTTTTCAAAAAAATTACTGCCAGTTTAATTTTCGGTCGTCAGAATTTCATTGAATTTTTTTTCTTTTTTGCCCAATTTAGCTGAAAAATTTGAAAATACATAGATTTTTAAATTTGACAAGGTAAACATGTAAAAATCTAAAATAGTCCAAATTTTCTTACATTTGACTTAGTTTTGTTGTGTAGATTTTTGGCAGCTATATCCTTTTCAAAAAAAAAATAAAATAAATAAAAAAATAAAAAATTTCATTGTATATAATTTATTTATTTATTTTTGCCCAGTTTAGTTTGAAATGTGTCAAAGGGGTAAAACTTGGATACTATTTCAAGTTTCTTATGTCAGATTTAGCTTCAAAGTAGAAAAATAACATGTAAAAAGAATGAAAGTTCAAAAAGTGAATCTAAAATAGTAAAAACGACTCACATTTTACTAAGTTTTGTTGTGTAGATTTTGACTTGTAGTTACATTTTCACAAACCAGAATTTTATTTTATCTTCTTGAATGTTTTGCATACATGTTTTTGCTTTATTTGTGTAATTATAACGAATTACTTTAAACTAAATTGAAATATAACATGAATTTTAAGTACCTCTGTTTAGGGCTACAGTGTAAAATTGTAGTAGATAGACTAATGAGAATTTTAATCAAAAACTATGGGACTTGTTGCTGTTTAAAGTGATAATTTTCACGAGTTTCTTATGTTATAATGTTGTTTTCTCATCACAAACAGACCTGGAGTTGTGTTAAAGCTCACAAGAGTCAAGTTTGCGTAACATAGAACCTTTAATTTAAGCCTAAAGTAAGATTCATTTGTTTTGGTTTTGGAGCTTTTGCTGTTTTTGTGAGCTGTATTGAGGAGCTGCTTTGCTGTTGTCTGTTCATTTAAAGCTGCAGTGTGGAACTTTATGACTCTGCAGTACAAGTGTAGTATTGTCAGACACGTGTTTGAATGGACTTTGGTCAAATATTCAGATCTGTGTTCAGCATTTTCACAGTCGTGTTGTCATACATTCCTTGTTGTAGTGAAGTGGAAATTATAGGGTTGAATGAATTCATTTTAGTTTGATCAGTTTATGGGTTTGAGTTTGACGTTTATAGGCGCCATTTTGAGGACTGTGGACCATTCAAAGAGAGAATTGTTTGTTTTGTTTTTGTTTAAGGCTCATATTACTGTACACTGTTTTCAGATCTGTGTTATAATGTTGTTTCTTCATCACAAACAGACCTGGAGTTGTGTTTTTGTTTCATTCACACATGTTTAACACACAAACCCTGTGTATTTAAGCTGAGTTTTTCTCTCAAACTGAAAACACTCTGATCCACCTTGTGATGTCATGTGGGTAAAACAGGAAGAGCTCCACTGTGTTTTAAAACTCCATACACCTTCACTAGAATCATTTGGATCATTTCAGTTCTGGAGATGCCAATCTCTAAAGTAAAACTAAAGGTAAAATGTAGCTTGAAAAGTACTATTGCATGACATCACAAGGTGGAAAAGAGCATTTTGAGTTTTGGAGACGTAGACTGTAGACAGATTCATAATAAATCCAGTCCAATCCAGTGAGGCGCCAGTGGCAAAAAACTGTCGTTGTGTCCTTGGGCAAGACACTTCACCCACATTGCTTAGTATGAAAGTGGTGTGAGCGTGAGTGATGGTGGTGGCGCAGATTGGCAGCCTCGCTTCCGTCAGTCTGCCCCAGGGCAGCTGTGGCTACAGTAGTAGTTTACCACCACTGAGTGTGGAGTGAATGAATAATGAACTGTAAAGCACTTTGGGGATCTTGAAAGGCGCTATATAAATGCAATCAATCAATCAATCAATTCAACTTTATTTTTATAGCCCATTTCATAAACAAGACAGTTTCCAAAGTGCTTCACATTGCAATGAAAAAAATTTTACTTAAAAAAAAAAAAGAATTGTAGAATTATGTTTCAACCATGAGGAAACTAACAGAATCAATAAATAAAATAATAATAAGAAAATCAATTAATAAAAATAAGAAAATCAATACATAAAAACGGTATAAAAAATATATATATATAAAATAAATAATTTATTTATTTAAAGACTTACTCAAACGTGTGAATGAAACAAAACAGAACTCCAGGCCTGTTTTTCAGTATGTAACACCTTTATAACACGACATAAAGCTCACAAGAGTCAATATTGTGTTTGATTGGACGTTTAATTGCTGTGGCAACATTCCAAGGTTGAGTTTATGGAACTCTGCTGTGACATTTCCTGAGCCGACGTAGACGAGTACAAAATGTAATTGTGTGACTTCATTAAAGGCGCTGTGTCTGACTTAGACGGACTTAAAAATATTGAAAAACAGAACCGTATTTTTCGGACTATAAGCGCACTTAAAATCCTTTAATTTTCTCTAAAATCGACAGTGCATCTTATGTATTAATTCTGGTTGTGATTACTGAACCGATTTTATGTGGTACACAGCGCTTAAAAATCTGTCATAATATTTCAGTATGACTTCGGTAAACTACGAAGCCGCACCACTTGTAGTCAGGAGCCTCGCGGAGTAAGTTTAGTCCGACAGAAGCCGACCATTTTTTCAGCGCTTATAGTTTATACAAATGAGCCATGTGGTTTAAGTTTCGTTTCTGTAAAACGTAAACAAATGTGTGCAAAGCTGCATTAAACACATTATTACTCAATGTATATTTGAGTCGTCCTCGTAGGAAATAAAAACTTAAATGATCCACCCACATTCACATTGATAATCCACATTCACCAAGACAGGGAGGCAACGCCGGGCAAATTATGTCACGATCTGCCAGTGGATCGTGGACGCCTGGACTAAGGTATCAGTCTCAAGTGTCGTCCGTTTGTTAATGCGCCTTATAATCCAGTGCAATTTACGTATGAAAATAGACGAGAGAATTCATCATTATTGATATTGCGCCTTATAATCCGAAAAATACGGTAGTTCCTTTTAAACAGTTTGCAGTGGTCCAAAGTTATTCCTCACTTATCTTAGGCATTCAGAGCATCTTAATTATTCACCGTGATGAGTTTATAAGCGCTTTTCACAGCACAGACCAGCATGCTAACAGCGCACATCCTGATTATCAGACATTAAAACTCTTTCTGATTAGACTCGTGGTTATTTTGACCTAAAAACTTGCTTATACAACGTGTCTGGACTGAGGTAAGACACATTTTCCAAAGCAGATACAGGCTCTTGAAAGATCATATCCTTATTTACTCGATTACATAAATACAGTTTGATATTCCTATTTTTCCTTTTTTGGGATTTATAAGGGAATTTCATCACTGCTGAGTCACTGTGACCAAGTAATTTCCTTCAGGATCAAAAGACTGTCTGGGCCTCGAAGTCATTTTTAGGTTTGGGAAAAAAAAAAAAAAAATCCAGAAATACTTTTGGGTAATCTGCAAATGATGTATGAAAACAATTACAGATATTAGATTTTATGAGCCGGGGTTTGTGGCTGTGGCAAAAATGCAGGAGGAATGACGGATCTTGTCTTCAGGGCTCTTTCCGACGCTGAGGAAAATGTTCCAGAAGATGCATTTTGTGCATTTTTAAGTTAATGGGTCAACGTTTTTCTTTTTTATTAACATCGTGTGTATAGTTGCGTTAAATATTACACCACTTTCTGATCTAAGTTATGTTGTTTCCTCGTCAAAAACAGACCTGGACTTGTGTTTTGTTTCATTCACACATTTTTAAAACACTAAAATCATTTGGATAATTTCAGAATTGATGATTTTTACTGAACTAAACGGTGGCCTGATAAATCCAGACTGATATTTTTTACACAGAGGGAGATCAGTTTGGTCCCCACGCCCTCCTTTGTGGCTCGATTGTCCAACATGATCGTCCAATCAGGTTTGTTTTTTCAGTGACTCATGTGAAACAAAAGTCAAATTAGTCACATATCATTTAGTAAAACCAATCGTAAATTCTCTCCCTTCAGATTAGCGCTTCGTTCGTTGGTTTTGCAGATGTTTGGCGTGTTTTTAGTCCGCTGTGATATTTGCTTTTCCTTTATTTTTTCTGATTTGGACTGACCGTGCATGTCCCTGATTGGTTAATCCACCTGTCAATCACACCCGTGGGAGATTCAGGTGACCAGACTCACATCTTTGTAAAGTATTGAAGAAGTGTGTGTGTTCTGGATCCCAAGCGAAAGGGTAAAAGGAACAGAGCATTTTGAGCTTTGGAGATGTTGACAGACTAATGGTGCGTTCGTTTATCCATCCGACTTGGAGCACTGACACGCTCCTTTTCCTTGGAAGGTGCAACTCGGAACTCGGAAGAGCTCAGAGGAAACCGAGCAAGGTTTTTGAGATAGAATCCAAGATGAGCAGGCCCAGTGTCTCTTGTAGTATGAAGTGTTTTCATTGGTGGTTTAAATGACAATTTCAGTCACTCGTATTAGGCAAGACAAGGCAAGTTTATTTGTATAGCACAATTCAAAGTGCTTTACAGAATAAGAAATACATTAAAATCATAATAAAAACAAATCAAAACATAAATATTCATGAAGATTAAAATAAAAAAAGAGAGACATAAATTGGAGCGAAGAGTGCGGAATGAAAACCTTTCAGTTATATGCACAGTTAAACAGAAATGTTTTGTATTACTGCAATACTTTACTGCGTCTGTATTACTGCAATACTTTACTGCGTCTGTATTACTGCAATACTTTACTGCGTCTGTATTACTGCAATACTTTGCTGCGTCTGTGTTACTGCAATATTTTACTGTGTTTGTATTACTGCAATATTTTACTGTGTTTGTATTACCACAATACTTTACCTCGTCTGTATCACTGCGATACTTTACTGCATCTGTATTACTGCAGTATTTTACTGTGTCTGTATTATTATGGTGCTTTACTGCGTCTGTATTACTGCAATACTTTACTGCGTCTGTATTACTGCAATACTTTAGTGCGTCTGTATTACTGCAATACTTTACTGCGTCTGTATTACTGCAATTCTTTACTGCGTCTGTATTACTGCAATACTTTACTGCGTCTGTATTACTGCAATACCTTACTGCGTCTGTATTACTGCAGTACTTTACTGCGTCTGTATTACTGCGATACTTTACTGCGTCTGTATTACTGCGATACTTTACTGCGTCTGTATTACTGCAATACTTTACTGCGTCTGTATTACTGCGATACTTTACTGCGTCTGTATTACTGCGATACTTTACTGCGTCTGTATTACTGCGATACTTTACTGCGTCTGTATTACTACGTCTGTATTACTGCAGTACCTTATTGCGTCTGTATTACTACTTCTGTGTTACTGCAATACTTTACTGCGTCTGTATTACTGTGATACTTTACTGCGTCTGTATTACTACGTCTGTATTACTGCAGTACCTTATTGCGTCTGTATTACTACTTCTGTGTTACTGCAATACTTTACTGCGTCTGTATTACTGTGATACTTTACTGCGTCTGTATTACTACGTCTGTATTACTGCAGTACCTTATTGCGTCTGTATTACTACTTCTGTGTTACTGCAATACTTTACTGCGTCTGTATTACTGTGATACTTTACTGCGTCTGTATTACTGCAATTCTTTACTGCGTCTGTATTACTGCAATACTTTACTGCGTCTGTATTACTACGTCTGTATTACTGCAGTACCTTATTGCGTCTGTATTACTACTTCTGTGTTACTGCAATACTTTACTGCGTCTGTATTACTGCGATGCTTTACTGCGTCTGTATTACTGTGATACTTTACTGCGTCTGTATTACTGCAATTCTATACTGCGTCTGTATTACTGCAATACTTTACTGCGTCTGTATTACTACGTCTGTATTACTGCAGTACCTTATTGCGTCTGTATTACTACTTCTGTGTTACTGCAATACTTTACTGCGTCTGTATTACTGCGATGCTTTACTGCGTCTGTATTACTGTGATACTTTACTGCGTCTGTATTACTGCAATTCTTTACTGCGTCTGTATTACTGCGATACCTTACTGCGTCTGTATTACTGCAGTACTTTACTGCGTCTGTATTACTGCGATACTTTACTGCGTCTGTATTACTGCGATACTTTACTGCGTCTGTATTACTGCGATGCTTTACTGCGTCTGTATTACTGTGATACTTTACTGCGTCTGTATTACTGCAATTCTTTACTGCGTCTGTATTACTGCAATACTTTACTGCGTCTGTATTACTGCAATACTTTACTGCGTCTGTATTACTACTTCTGTGTTACTGCAATACTTTACTGCGTCTGTATTACTGCTTAAGGGTAGTCAGTATTTGGCTTCGCTCATTTTTTTAGCCCATTTCCTGTTCATTAACGTGCCAAAATGATCAACTATCGTGCGACACCAACACTTTCACTTCACTAATGTACTGAATTAAACTATTTATCCTGATTTATTCTTCCTGGAGGTTGTGTTGCTGAAGCACAGATTTATTTCGGAGCGCCTGGTACTCGGCCAATACTAAAGCAACAACAGTTTTCCAGTTAGCCTCCAAGTTTTCCTCCAACTTGGACACACGAAACATAATAAAACAGTTGAAACGTGGACGTGACGTCATATCTGAGATCTGAGAACTGGGGGACGGATGGATAAACGAACGCAGCCTAATAATGAAGAGTTACTCAAACATGAATGAATGAAAACACGAGTCCAGGTCTGTTTCTGAAGAAGTACCAGTGTAAAATGTGTGTCTTTTTTCATTTTTTTCTGAACAAAAGGTAAAAAAAAGGATTAATAATAAAGGATTACTCAAACGTGTGAATGAAAACATGAGTCCAGGTCTGTTTTTGAAGAAGTTCCAGTGTAAAATGTGTGTCTTTTTTCAGTTTTTTCTGAACAAAAGGTAAAAAAAAGGATTAATAATAAAGGATTACTCAAACGTGTGAATGAAAACACGAGTCCAGGTCTGTTTTTGAAGAAGTTCCAGTGTAAAATGTGTGTCTTTTTTCATTTTTTTCTGAACAAAAGGTAAAAAAAAAGGATTAATAATAAAGGATTACTCAAATGTGTGAATGAAAACATGAGTCCAGGTCTGTTTTTGAAGAAGTTCCAGTGTAAAATGTGTGTCTTTTTTCATTTTTTTCTGAACAAAAGGTAAAAAAAAGGATTAATAATAAAGGATTACTCAAACGTGTGAATGAAAACATGAGTCCAGGTCTGTTTTTGAAGAAGTTCCAGTGTAAAATGTGTGTCTTTTTTCAGTTTTTTCTGAACAAAAGGTAAAAAAAAAGGATTAATAATAAAGGATTACTCAAAGGTGTGAATGAAAACATGAGTCCAGGTCTGTTTTTGAGGAGGTAACAACATTTTAACATGGCTTTTGCGTCATACAGGAGCTTGAACATTCTGAGTTTGTCATTCTGACTTGACACACGTGAACACTTTTTCCATACTCCATAACTTTCTACCTCTACCCCGGGCCTGACCTTGCCGGAGTGGGTGCAGCGGGTGGTAAATATTGACCCTCTCTGAGCTCGTTGTTGGTGATAAGTGTCAGGACCGGTTATGTAACGCGTCAACAGTCCAGATATGAGCGCCCTGTCCGTCCCCGCTGTGTTTACCATGGGAGTTGTACGGGCGCTGCTTCACACACGCCCAGCCCGACTGACCTTCGCCTTTGGGTGCTGGTACCTGCGGGGGCTGAAGGGGGGTGGGGGGGAAGGGGGCGCGTAACAATACAGTGATCCAAAAGGCGTGGAGAAATGGTCCAGATTCAAAACGAGCTTTCTTTTCTCATCAAAAATGTACCCAAAGTTATGTTTTCATGTTATTAAAGGGTTATTAAAGCTTCTATATTACGTGAAATTGACTTTTGCAATATTTTTCACCATGTTATAATGTTGTTACCTCATCAAAAACATACTTGGAGTTGTGTTTTATGTTATTAAAGAGGTATTAAAGCTTCTGTATTACACAAAATAGACTCTTATGAGCTTTTTCTCCATGCTATAATGTTGTTTCCTCATCAAAAACAGACCTGGAGTTGTCATTTATGTTATTAAAAGATTATTAAAGCTCCTATATCACACAAAATTGACTCTTGTGAGCTTTAAGTCATGTTATAATGTTGTTACCTCCTCAAAAACAGACCTGGAGTGGGGTTTTATATAATTAAACTGTTTTTCAAGGTCCCATATTATACCAACTTGGCTCTTGCAAAGTTTTTTCGCCATGTTATAGTGTTGTTTCCTCGTCAAAAACATACTTGGAGTTGTGTTTTATGTTATTAAAGGGTTATTAAAGGTGCTATATTACGCAAAATTGACTATTGTGAGCTTTAAGTCATGTTATAATGTTATTATGTCCTCAAAAACAGACCTGGAGTGGTGTTTTATATTATTAAAGGGTTTTTCAAGGTCCCATATTATACCAAATTGGCTCTTGCAAGTTTTTTCACCTTGTTATAATGTTGTTTCCTCGTCAAAAACAGACCTGGAGTTGTCTTTTATGTTATTAAAGGGTTATTAAAGGTCCTATATTACACGAAATGGACTCTTGTGAGCTTTAATCCATGTTATAATGTTATTATCTTCTCAAAAACAGACCTGGAGTTATGTTTTGTTTCATTCACACGTGTTTGAGTGACCTTTTATTATTAGTCTGTCTACATTTCCAAAGCTCAAAATGCTCTGTTCCACCTTTAGTTCAGTAGAGTTTGGAAGTTCCGGGGCTGAAATCATCCAAATGACAGTGGAGCACTTCCTGTAGATGGAAACTACAGTCGTTTCAGCTAAATCTGGTGTAAAGCGTCTCTTCTTATTTCTTCTTGCACACAGTCCATGTTCAAATAAAATGGAAAAAAAAACAAAAAACTAAACAGCACATTCAGATGGACAATTTCCAAAAGCTTTTTTTTTTTGCTTTGGACCACAGTATGCGCTGTTCAAATAAACCAATAAACTAAACTGTATTACCACGTGACATCACAAGGTGGAACAGAGTGTTTTTTTGGATGAGGAAAGGGTTTGTGTGTTTAAAGGTTGTGTAGAGGATTTTCCAAGGAACGAGAAATCCAGCGACTGTTTGTCCTTTTTCAAATGTTGCGCATGTGTGAAACCACCCCCCTCCCCTACAGCTCCTACGTAGAAACGCCTCCTCCTCCTCCTTACGCCAGAAACAGGTTTGTATATACAAATAACTACAGTGTTGGTTAGGCAAGGTGGAGAAAGTGAGGAGCGGGGGGAGCGGGTGTGCGGACATTTCGTTCGCGGACGAGAAGTGAGGAGCAGGGAGAAGAGCGGAGAGGAGGAGGAGAGAGGAGAGAGGAGAGGAGAGAGGAGAGGGGAGCGGTGCGCGGAGATTCCGTGCCCGGAGAAGTGAGGAGCAGGGGGAAGAGCGGAACGGGCAGCGGGGACAGGAGCAGGAAAGGGGAGCAGAGAAGGTTGCGCGGAGATTCAGTGCGAATGAACTAGCTACAACACGCAGCAGCAAGCGGACTCTTTCTTTGCCTTGAAAATTACGTTTTCAGACATAGGATATCGCTTTCGTGTCCTGAAAAACGTTTGTCTAGCTCTTGGAAATAAAGTACGTTTTCATAATAAGCAGAAGTTTCCTGTCCAGGAGTAATTTGTGGACCAGTGCGTCAGTCTTTAGACCCTGCGTCTGCTTCAGTCGCGCCATCGCTGGAATGAATCTTCAAGAATCACCTTAGTTTGGCTTCGCTGCTTTTCCCCTTGTCTTCTTCTTTCAGCGACCTCAAAAACAGACTTTCTTTTGGGGCTAACTGCTCCTGGATTCTTGTCGCCATTGCAACAAACTTTGTGCGAACTGCGAGGAAGATATAGGTCAAAAAAAGCCACTAAGAACTGTTGCGTTGGTGGAGTAAACAGCGTCTGTGCGGCTTGCGTCTGTGGACTGCGTGACAGTCGTACGTAAACCACGTACCGGCGGCGCGCAGGCAAGTCAGTTACGCTAGAAACGTAGGGAGATTGATTGACAGCCTGTCAGCTCACAGATAACGAGGCAGTGTCGTTATCTATTGGCAAATGTTTAGCCCCACCACGTCCAGAGTTGATGAATTTTTATTCTCTTTTTTTTGGTCATCATAATTACAAGGCTACTGCACCTCTATAATCTATCATTGACAATTTGAAACAAAAAAAAACAAAAAAAAATTCTCCATACAACCTTTAAGTGCCAATTACAGGTTGGACGACTCATTTTACCAAAACACACTTAAGGTTATTTTATTTGATTTAGCAACAAAAGTGTAATTCTATTCTAATTTTGGAATTTTTTGGAAATCATAACATCATGGATTACGGGAATTACATAACTTTTACCTAGCGACCGTGTTATACAGTGGTTTAAGGCTACGTTTATATAATGACTGTCTGAACAGAAGACGCAAAAGTGAAGTCGCGTCTTCACTTTTTACTCCACGTTTAGACGAGCGTTTTTGGGAAGAAATCTACTTGCATACAGTGACGCAAAAGTGTGTGGAATTCGGGTATGCATGCCATTCGATATGTTTGTTTCTGTGTATTGTATATATGTGACGCAAATGTGTACGTGACGTGAGCAGATCTGACCAGAGTTTTGCGTCTTGGGCAGTGTAGACGGAAACGCTACGTCGAAGTGTATTCAGCTTTTACACTCTGGAGGGCGGTTTCAGATTTTTGCATTTGTAAGCCCCAAAAACGCCGTCATCGTCTAAACGAAAGGCACTTCTGATAAAATATTTTGTCGTTTTTACAGGCCCTAAACTCCTTTATGTACACAGAAATGATTATTTAACTAAAAAATAGAAGAAAACACCTTTATTTGGTTGAAATCATGTTTACAGTATCAGAAAAATTAGTTTATTTTGTGTAAATTGTCCAATCCAGTCCAGTCCACTTTATTTCTATAGCATATTTCACAAACAGTTTCCAAAGTGTTTCACAAATACTAATAACAACAATAATGATAAATGATAAAATAAATGCTCAGATTTAATCCTAAAACAATAAATAAATTAAATAAATAAAAGACTCTGAGGATTAAATTGTGACTATTAAATTATAACGAACTTTTAGATCGAATTCTCCCAGTGTGACGTCACCAATATTCAGTGTTGGGAAGGTGACTTTTAAAATGTATTCTCCTACAGATTACAGATTACCTGTCCCAAAATGTAGTTTGTAATGGAATCCATTAAATTACTTAAGGTGAGTAATGTAACCTGAATACTTTGGATTACTTGATTTGCTGTAGAGAAGCAAAGACGAGGAAATGTTCACATAAGATGTTTTATCTGCTAAAAGAAAATAACAAAGCCCAGACTTTACTGAACCAAATTAAAAATATTATTGATCGAAGAGGAGGAGGAAACACGGTCCATGCAGCATGATTTAGTCCTGTTAAATCCTGTTTTAGACCTGATTTAGACCTGGTTTTAGTCCTGGTTTAGTCCTGGTTTAGTTCTGGTTTAGTTCTGGTTTAGACCTGGTTTAGACCTGGTTTGGACCTGGTTTAGACCTGGTTTAGACCTGGTTTAGACCTGGTTTTAGACCTGGTTTAGACCTGGTTTAGACCTGGTTTAGACCTAGTTTTAGACCTGGTTTGGACCTGGTTTAGACCTGGTTTTAGACCTGGTTTAGACCTGGTTTGGACCTGGTTTAGACCTGGTTTTAGACCTGGTTTAGACATGGTTTAGACATAGTTTTAGACCTGGTTTGGACCTGGTTTAGACCTGGTTTTAGACCTGGTTTAGACATAGTTTTAGACCTGGTTTTAGACCTGGTTTAGACCTGGTTTTAGACCTGGTTTAGACCTGGTTTGGACCTGGTTTAGACCTGGTTTTAGACCTTGTTTGGTGTCCGGCAATGAGTGCAATTACAGAAAAAAAAAAAAAAGAAAAAAAAGGGGATATCGCCCAAAATGTGAAAACAGGAAAATACTGCCTTGTAATCCATTTATTTCAACAAAGTAACTGTAATCCAATTACCACTCATTAAAACAGTAACTGTAACTGAATACAGTTACTCATAATTTGTACTCTGATTACGTAACTCCGGTACATGTAATCTGTTACTCCCCAACACTGCCAATATGAGACTCTCTAAAGTAGAACTCAACATATTTATCAGGTTTTCTTTACAAATTGCTTCTTGATTTATATAAAACTATTATTTCTATTTACAGCAGGTATTTTCCCACCAAATTAAGGCATGTGGCTTTTAAACACATGAGAATGAAACAAAACTCAACTCCAGGTCTGTTCGCGACCAGGAAACGACATTAAAACACAGATGAGGAAGCGGCGTATTACGGGCCCTTTAAAAGTTGTTGTGTTGCGTGTACCGTTGTTGTCCGGGGGAGGGGGGCGGGGCTTGTTGATCAGACGTCAGCAGGCGTGCGCGGTCATGCGGAGCCGCCTGATGTGTTTACAGATTACAGATGTCTACGCCGGCAGGACACCCGCAATTTAGTCAGCTGTGTCTGCTGAGGCCTTCGGGGGCGGCAAACAGACGGGACTCTTGAGGGTTTTGAAGGTGAAAACGTCGGGTGACAGGAAGGAGGTGGGCGGAGACGAACTTTCAACCAGACCAGACACAAGATTGGAGAAGACGGTGTGAGATTTTGAAATAATTTGTCATAAAATAATTGTAAAAGAACGAGAACTTCGCAAATCAATTTACTTGGAGGAGAGGGAGCAGCCCAAGAAGAAAAGAGAAAAATCCCGCACGCCGTCGTAGTTGCAAATTGTGAGAATAATTAGGACAAACCGTGCAATGTTTCGGCACCAGGCCTCACAATTTGCAAGTAAGAAGGTGTGCGGGATTTTTCTCTATAATAAAATAAGTGTGTAATTTTATTTTTTCACGGTTAAAGCTGATACTAATTGTTTGCAACCCAGAAAAAGTACGCACATTTTGTTCTGTACTTTTACTTTTCACTCTTGTACTTTTACATAAGTGGATTTTTTCCTTTTCCTACTTTTCCTTGAGTATTTTTTTAGCTCTAGTATCTGCAGTTACCTTGAACGTGCATTGTGTAACTTTTCTGGTGGAGCGTCCGTCAAACGCTTTTCTCCATGGAGATGTTTCTATCGTCATGGAGACCAAACCAGACCAAGTTACAGGTCAGATCTGCAGAGAAGTGACGCCGCTCACAGTCACAATGTCTGTTTTTCTAGGTATTTTTGAGCTATAAAACCAACTGTAATTGAATAAACACCCGAAGTAAATCTGTTCTTACACCAGACTGTCCATGTAAATGTCTGTGCTGATAGAATAATTTTAGAAGTAAAACCAAACCTTGCATTTGTAGGATTTATGTCTGAGCAGCAGCAGTGAGTTGTTCTTCCTGATAGAAAGTTTGGCAGCGGCGGACTGATATATGAGAAAATAGTCCCTCAACATGCGACGATTCATGCGATGCAAAGTTTGTGTTGATAGAATAATGTCTGAAATAAAACTAACATTTACATGGACAGTCTGGTGTAATAATAGATTTGTTTCGGGTGTTTTGTGGAGTGGGTAAGACTGTTTTTAGCGGCAGGATAAATATGGCCATTGACATGCACTAGAACCAGTGACCTCTGCAAATACAAGGACTGGATGGACATTGTTGGGAAGGTTACTTTTAAAATGTATTCCCCTACAGATTACAGATTACAGATTACATACCCCAAAATGTAGTTTGTAACGGAATCCATTAAATTATTTAAAGTGAGACCTGGTTTTAGACCTGGATAAGACCTAGTTTAGACCTAGTTTAGACCTGGTTTAGCCCTGGTTTTAGACCTGGTTAAGACCTAGTTTAGACCTGGTTTTAGACCTGGGTTTAGACCTAGTTTTAGACCTGGTTTTAGACCTGGTTAAGACCTAGTTTAGACCTGGTTTTAGACCTGGTTTTAGACCTGGTTTAGACCTAGTTTAGACCTGGTTAAGACCTAGTTTAGACCTGGTTTTCGACCTGGTTTAGACCTAGTTTAGACCTGGTTTAGACCTAGTTTAGACCTGGTTTTCGACCTGGTTTTCGACCTGGTTTAGACCTAGTTTAGACCTGGTTTAGACCTGATTTTAGTCCTGGTTTAGACCTGGTTTTCGAACCTGATTTTCGACCTGGTTAAGACCTAGTTTAGACCTGGTTTTAGACCTGGTTTTAGACCTGGTTTTAGACCTGGTTTAGACCTAGTTTAGACCTGGTTTAGACCTGGTTTTCGACCTGGTTTAGTGTCCGGCAATGAGTGGATTTACGGGGGGGATATAGCCCAAAATGTAAAAAACGCCATTTTAAAAAGAAAATACCGCCGTGTAATCCATTTATTTCAACAAAGTAACTTGTAATCCAATTACCACTCACTAAAACAGTAACTGTAACTGAAGTTACTCATAATTTGTACTCTGATTACATAACTCTGGTACATGTAATCTGTTACTCCCCAACACTGTGGATGGAATATTTAAAACACTCTGGATCACTAGGAAATGAGGTCCTATTGAGGTCCTATGTCCAAAATTCCAGACTGTCCCTTTAATGTCCAAAGTTACACACAAAAATACACAAAAACAGCTAGAAAAATAAAGAAATCAACTGAAAAACACTACATTTCATCCTTCAGTTGTTCTAAAACTCACCGCAAAATACTTTTACTTCTTACTCCTTAAGTATGTTTTTAAATGCTTACTTTAATACTTTTACTTAAGTCGATTCTTCTCATGTGATACTTTTCGCGATTGTATTTGTACTTTTACTTTAGTAATCTGACCCGTCTGAAGCAGCAAAGACAATGCTCAATGACAATGGAAGACTGGACTATAAAGACTCTGCTGCTCTATTAAAAGCACGTCTCTTGTCGCGCTGCCCGGGTCCTGATGGTCCACACTGACAGACAGCGTTAGGGCATCTGGTGTAACCCGTGATGAAACAACACGACTCCAGTTAAAGTTGTCCTCACTGGAAAAAGAGACATATCATTTAGAATATTTAGAATTTTTTAAGAGTTTCGGCGGTATCGGAAAACAAATATTGGTCCAGCTGATATCTCGACTGTTTACTGGACTCGTTTACTATTAGTCGGTCTAGAAAGTTTCAGAAAAAAGTTTTAGAAAGTTTCAGAATGTTTGATTTTATGCATACAAAGCTGTTCAGCGGTGGCTTGAGGGTTAATTGACAGCTACGGAACACATTTGGATCAGTTTTGTCTTTTTTGTTATAAATAATTTGCGGCTTTCAGTCTCTGCGCTGGTATTGGTATTGAAATCATTTTAGGATCTGAAAAACGTTTATTGGTGCAGCCCTTGTTATGATTTGTAGAGTTTATTGTAAATTTAAATTAGATAATTTGGGTAAAAAAATCCAAATTGACTCAAAAATATCAGAAATGTTTCAGTTTCGGCAATAAATACATTTTTTAAAAAGCTAAAAACTAGGGACGCACCTCTCCAGCCTTTTCTGCTCCAATATCGATTACAATACTTAAGATTTGATATATCTGCCAGTGTATGAAAAAAATAAAAATAAAAAAGTTAAACTGTTACTGTCTTACAAATTTGATGATGCAAATTTCTGAACAGCTTTGTATGAATAAAAGTTCAAATATTCTGAGCTGTCAAAGGCCCAAAAGCCAGTAAAGAGTCTTAGGCTACGTTCAGACTGCAGGGCTTAATGCTCAATTCCGATTTTTTTGTGAAATCCGATGTTTTTGCGAGGTCGTTCACATTTCCAATTAAATGCGACTTGTCTGTGACTTCAGTGTGAACGGTAAACGGCCCGAAAGTGTCCCGCATGTGCACTGGAGACACGACGACGTCAACCCCATGCGTCAACCGCAGCGAGCGTGCTCTGTGTTTACGGAAGTTGTCCAAATATGGTCGCGAGCATTGAGCACCTGGCGATTTTACAGTTCCGGTTTCCGCCTGCTTCAGCGCAGAATAGTGACGTTTGTGGCTTGTTAATGACGTGTAGGTCGGATGGATGCGCTTTGGCCGTTCAGACTGAAGTCGCATGTCAAAAGATCGGATATGTATCGGATTCAGGACCACATATCCAAGTGGCCTGGGTCGCATCTGAAAAATTCGGATCTGTGCCGTTCAGACTGTCATTAAAAGATCGGATACAGGTCACATAGAAGCCAAAAAATCGGATTTGGGTCACTTCAGGCTGCAGTCTGAACGCAGCCTTTGTACATCAAGTATTATAGGCCCAACCAGGATATCGGCTTATCGATATCATGGGACCGATATCCGATCTAACAAAATGCACTGTATGGATGCATCCCTTCAAAAACAATTTGGTTGATTTGGCCAAAAAATAAATAAATAAAAATTTAAAAAATAAACTTGTTGGTTGATTTGGCAATAAAGAAAAAATAAATAAAAAAATGAAAAAAAAAGAAAAAAACATTGGTTGATTTGAGGATAAAAATAAACAACAAATAAAAATATTAAAAAAGAAAGAAAAGGGAAAAAAATGGTTGATTTGGCAATAAAAAAAAAATAAACAAAACAAAAAAACATTGGCTGTTGTTGATTTAGCAAAAATAAATAAATAAACTAAACAACAAAAAACACTGGTTGAAGTTGATCTGGCAATAAAAAATAAACAAAGAAAAATGTAAAAAAGAAAAAAACAACATATTGTTTGATTTGGCAATAAAACAATCTTAAAAAATCTAAATTACATGGGTTCATTTCTAGTGTGACTATAACAACATGACTATTTGAGAACAGGCCGATCTCGTGCCTTCAAACGTCAAAGCTGCGTCATTTCTCATTGTTTAGCCCAAACTAAAAACCTGTACAGCTCACCTTTTCTTTACGCGGCGTCAGTCCAGAGCCCAGACTCGCTCCATCTTATCTTCATATTTTCTTGTATTACATAACTGGACCAGCGTGGGTGCATTCTTTCAGATGGGAGCCTGGGTTCACCTGCCTCGACAGGGCCTCACGTACCTGCACGGAGCCCAGATAAGAAGTCCGAGGGGGGGGGGCTGGAGCTGGCCCTGTTCTGAAGTACAATACGCTGCTGAAGTAAATGTAGACGGGGTGGAAGAAGGACTCAGTTTTGTTACTTAAAGGTGCATTGTGTGAGTTTTCGGTTGGGGGTCCGTCATCTTTCGTGCTTGTTTCTATTTATTTATACCTCTATATTGCTTTGTCTGGAAGGTTCCACAGTTGCCACATTTACCTGAGAGCTTAAATTCTGAATAAAAGTGAATTCCGCTTTAAAAAGACCATGTAAACACTTGAAAGGGATTATTCGGAATTAAACTTAATTCCGAAGTAAGTGGGTGGTTTATTCAGATTTTAAAGCTGAATTAATTTATTCCTTGATCATGTAAATATTTATTCTTCTTAAAAATAATCCCGGTCGTTCAGTTCATGCTCGTTGTGTCGTCCTTCGATCCGGCTCCACCAGTCCTGTCTTCGGACTTTCATCCACGTCTCTTTGGATTTGTGAGCGGGATGCGGGAGTGGGCTGAGGTAGAGCAGCCGTCGACTCAGTTTGTCTTCTTCCTCCTTCTCCGACACTCTTCCCTTCTCCTCCTCAGCCGACAGACGTAAAACGTGATGAGGAACTTCTCCAGCTGCTGCACAATTGGCACTGGAACCACTGCAAAAAAAGTTAGGATCATGTTTATGTCCGTAGCGTAACGACAAACCGAGATGACAAAAAAGCAGGGAGCAGCTGAAGTGTGTGTTTTCTTCCGGTCGACGTAAATACGTTCATGTCTCTGTCCAATCAGAACCCTTCCCCACCTCCAGACGCTGAGCAGAATTAAATAAAGACGATTTAACGTGTTTTCCATGTAAACCTCAATTCAGAATTATTTTTTCCTCGGAAACTCGAAAGAGAATATTTTAATTCCAAACAATTTAATTCAGTACAGTTTATTCGGACGTTAAACAGCTCTACTTTGCATTTATTCAATAACAGGTGATTTTATTGCTCAAAAACCTCTAGAAAAACAGACATTCTGACTGTCGCCTCTCCACAGATCTGACCTGTAACTGTAACTTGGACTGGTTTGGTCTCCGTGAAGACCATAGTGTGAAACATTCTAGAAAAAGCAATAACATCTCCATGGAGACAAACATTTGACGGATCCTCCACCAGAAAAGTCACAATGCACCTTTAAGTTAAATTGCGGATACTAGAGCAAAAAAATGACTCGAGTAGAAGTATAATATGAAAAAATCCACTCATGTAAAAGTACCTGAGTAAAAAGTAAAAGTATTTCATGCAGGTTTCGAGGTCTTGTACGGCTTCAAATGTTGTGAATTTCATTTTGTTCAACAGAAATAATTGAAACAGGACTGCTTTTGTTTGTATATTTTTGTTTACTCAAATTATTAACGTGTTAAAAATAAATCCCTCAGACCATAATAAAAAAAATACATTTACTTTTCAGTCCAATTGAAGAAATAGTATGGAAGATAATTTGTTCCATCAGATTTTGAATTTTAAATACGACTGAATTTCTCACTTTGAATTTTTTAACTCTGAAAAAAGATGTTTTTTGAATTTTAGTGGCTGAAATTTTGAGTTTACTTTCAATTCAAAATAAACCAAAAATCACCACAGATATTTTCAAGCCCTCAAATTCACCAGTCAGAATTCAGAAAGTAAAATTTGCCGTGAAAAATTTCACAGCAAAAAACCAAGATGCCAGACAGAAGCAATCGATCGTGTGAGCGAGGAGGACAGAGGCTGTTTCCTATTGGCTGTTCTCATCTGTGGGCGGGGTTTACACTGAAGAAATCAAAGAGACGAGGTTTCGATGAGGCTGATTTTGACCGATCAGATCGTGTCACTGCAACATTTCCTGTTTCTTACTAAGTTAGATCGGCTCACTTTGGATCGATTACTTCTGCCTTGGCATCTGGATCTTTACTGTGAATTTTCTTCACTGCGAATTTTGACTGTTGAATTTGAAGGCTTGAAAATATTTGTGCTAAATATTTAAAAGGTGATTTTTTTTTTTATATATATATTGAATTTTATACACTGAAAATGTGCACTTAAAATTTCAGCAAACAAAAATTCATAATAAAAATAATTCAAATATGTTTTTTCAGAGTAAAAAATTTCAAAGTGAGAAATTCAACAGCATTTAAATTAAAAAATTTGATGAAACTGATTATCTTCCATAAAATAGAAAGTAGAAATATATCATCGTATTGCCAAAAAAAAAAAAAATATATGTCCCTCCCAAAAATGATTGTTGCATTTTACATTTATTGAACATTAGGTTGATGTAGTAATTATGAGGTCGAGCTGGACCCTTCAGACTCGTGCACGCGTCACTCCTGCATTCCAGCGGCGGCCGTGTTGACACAGCAGTGAAAGTGGGTGGGGGGGGGGGGCTGTGGAGACGCATTGTTCCGGCGGAATTCCAGGGAAGCCGGCACGGGGGGGCCTGAGTCACGGTTCCCAGCGCCGCGTTTGAACAGTCACCGGAAACAGCGGGTCCCAGAGCCGCGGAGTCCAGTCACGGGGTAAAGGCTGCGGGCGGTGGGCGGGGACGAGTGGGGGCAGTGACGGTGAGATAGCGTCTTTGTGCGTAATGATTCGTGAATGTGACGAAGAGTTGACGCTAGACGGCACTTTTTACTTCAAATTCAAGTATTTCGTCGTATTGCACTGTGGTAAAAATCTAAAATGAGTGTTTCAAGACTTTTTAAAGGCGTTGTGTGTGTGTCAAACTTATATAAAATGCATCTATCCTTAAGTCCTACTGTATTGAGCATCAGTCAAATACGACGTTTCTAAATGCAGCCCTCAGTAAAAAAAAAAAAAAAAAAAAGTTTGGACACCCCCGTTCTGTGTCCAAATTTCAACCTTACTCTTAAAAAGTACCGTATTTTTCGGATTCTAAGGCGCAATATCAATAATGTTGAATTCCCTCGTCTGTTTTCATACATAAGGTGCACCGAATTATAATGTGCATTAGGTGAAACAAAGGGACGACACTTGAGACTGATCCTTTAGCCCAGGTGTCCACGATCCATCGGCAGATCGTGGCGTAATTCGCCCGGCGTTTCCTCCCTGTCTTGGTGAATGTGGATTATGAATGTGAATGTGGGTGGATAATTGAATTTTTTTTTTTTTTTATTTCCTGCGAGGACGACTCAAATAAACATTGAGTAATAATGTGTTTACTGCAGCTTTGTGCACATTTGTTTACGTTTTACAGAAATTAAACTTAAAACCATATGGCTCATTTGTATAAACTATAAGCACTGATAAAAACAGCTCTTTTCTTGTGCGCTGATGCGGTTCAGCTTCTGTCCGACTAAAGGACACGACTCAGTGGAATATATGTGTTCTTTCTGTGACAAGGTGACGATGGCAGTGTGTGTTGAATCGACACAAAACTATTCTTTATTCCATGAGGCTCCTGACTACAGTCGCCGTAATGCTCTGACAATCCATCAAGCGGTGCGGCTTCGTAGTTTACCAAAGTCGTATTAAAACATTTTGACAGATTTCTGAGCATCGTGTACCACATAAAATCAGTTCGAGGTCAGTAAGCACAACCAGAATGAATGCATAAGGCTGCACTGTCGATTTTTGAGAAAATTATAGGATTTTAAGTGTGCCTTATAGTCCGAAATATACGGTAAGTGCCAAAATAAGGCGAGGGATAGATATACACTTCTATTTTAGACATATTTACACAGTTAATCAGTAAAATGAAAAAGTGGTTTTGTCAGTTTTGTGTAATATTGGACCTGTAAACTTGAGCTAAAACCAGGACTAAAACCAAGACTAAAACCAAGACTAAAACTAAGACTAAAACCAAGACTAAAACCAGGACTGAAACAGGACTGAAACCAGGACTGAAGCAGGACTGAGACCAAGACTGAAACCAGGATTAAAACCAGGACGAAAACCAGGACTGAAACAGGACTGAAACAGGACTGAAACAGGACTGAAAACAGGACTAAAACAGGACTAAACAGGACTAAAACCAGAACTGAAACTAAAGGACTAAAAGGACAAAACAGGACTAAAACCAGGACTGAAACAGCACTAAAACAGGACTAAAACCAGAACTGAAGCAGGACTAAAACAGGACTAAAACCAGGACTAAAACAGGACTAAAACCTGGACTGAGCAGGACTGAAGCAGGACTGAAACAGGACTAAACAGGACTAAACAGGACTGAACAGGACTAAAGGACTGAAGCAGGACTAAAACAGGACTAAAACCAGGACTAAAACAGGACTAAAACCAGGACTGAAGCAGGACTGAAACAGGACTGAAACAGCACTAAAACAGGACTAAAACAGGACTAAAACCAGGACTGAAGCAGGACTGAGACCAAGACTGAAACCAGGATGAAAACCAGAACTGAAACAGGACTGAAAGAGGACTAAAGCAGAACTAAAACCAGGACTAAACCGGGACTAAAGCAGATTTAAATCAGGACTAAAAACAGGACTAAAACAGGACTAAAGCAGGACTGAAACAGGACTAAACCGGGACTAAACCAGGACAAAAGCAGATCTAAATTAGGACTAAAAGTAAACGTAACTTGAAAACTACATGACATCACAAGGTGAAACAGAGCATTTTGAGCTTTGGAGTTGTTGATGAACTAATAATAAAGGATTTTGCAAACGTGTGAATGAAACAAAACACAACTCCATGTCTGTTTTTGAGGAAGTAACAACTTTAGAGTCAGTTTTGTGTAATATAGAACCTGTAAACGTATGTATTTTCTGGTCTGGATCATATGAACGTATTATTTTTCTGATCAAACTGGCCTCTCCACGTCTGGATTTGTTGCGCAGAATCACACAGCCCCCCCGTCTCCCGTGAAAGAGTGCGTTGTCTAATTCCGGTACATTGTGAAACTGTGATTTTGTGTTCCGCGTCTGGAAACACAAGTGTTCCTGTCTGTGCCGAAGCGTTCCGTAATGAGCTAAGCCACAGCCCGTGTGGAAAACCTGAGGAGCACAGAGCCTCTACAGAACACACAGGGCCGTGGTCCAAACACATCTTCACTGTTTCCACTGAGCAGGACGTGAGCCACAAGAGTGAAGTCAGAAGGCTCAGGCTAAAACAGGACTAAAACAAGGACTAAAACAGGACTAAAACAGGACTAAAACAGGACTAAAACAGGACTAAAACAGGACTGAAACAGGACTAAAACAGGACTGAAAACAGGACTAAAACAGGACTAAAACAGGACTAAAACAGGACTAAAGCAGGACTAAAACAGGACTAAAGCAGGACTAAAACAAGGACTAAAACAGGACTAAAACAGGACTAAAACAGGACTAAAACAGGACTAAAACAGGACTAAAACAGGACTAAAACAGGACTAAAACAGGACTAAAACAGGACTAAAGGACTAAAACAGGACTAAAACAGGACTAAAACAGGACTAAAGGACTAAAGGACTAAAACAGGACTAAAACAGGACTAAAACAGGACTAAAGCAGGACTAAAACAGGACTAAAACAGGGGTGCAACAGGACTAAAACAGGTCTAAAACAGGACTAAAACAGGACTAAAACAGGACTAAAACAGGACTAAAACAGGACTAAAACAGGACTAAAGCAGGACTAAAACAGGACTAAAACAGGGCTAAACAGGACTAAAACAGGACTAAAACAGGACTAAAACAGGACTAAAGCAGGACTAAAACAGGACTAAAACAGGGGTGCAACAGGACTAAAACAGGTCTAAAACAGGACTAAAACAGGACTAAAACAGGACTAAAACAGGACTAAAACAGGACTGAAACAGGACTAAAACAGGACTAAAGCAGGACTAAAACAGGACTAAAACAGGGACTAAAACAGGACTAAAACAGGACTAAAGCAGGACTAAAACAGGACTGAAACAGGACTAAAACAGGACTAAAGCAGGACTAAAACAGGACTAAAACAGGACTAAAACAGGACTAAAGCAGGACTAAAACAGGACTGAAACAGGACTAAAACAGGACTAAAGCAGGACTAAAACAGGACTAAAACAGGACTAAAACTAAAACAAGGACTAAAACAGCAGGACTAAAACAGGACTAAAACAGGGGTGCAACAGGACTAAAACAGGTCTAAAACAGGACTAAAACAGGACTGAAACAGGGCTGAAACAGGCCTAAATCAGGACTAAAACAGAACTAAAACAGGACTAAAACCAGGACTGAAACAGGACTAAAGCAGGATTGAAACCATGACTAAAGCTGGACTAAAACAGGACTAAAACCAGGACTGAAACAGGACGACAACCAGGACTGAAACAGGACTAAAACCAGGACTAAAGCAGGACTGAAACAGGACTAATGCAGGACAGAAACAGGACTAAAGTAGGACTAAAACCAGAACTAGAACCAGGATTGAAACAGGACTAAAGCAAGACTAAAACCAGGACTAAAACCAGGATTGAAACAGGACTGAAACAGGACTAAAGCAAGACTAAAGCACGACTAAAGCAAGACTAAAACCAGGACTAAACCAGAACTAAACCAGGACTAAAGCAGGTCTAAGATAGGACTAAAACAAGGACTAAACCAGATCTAAATCAGGACTAAACCAGGTTTGAAGAGGGACTAAATCTGGACTAAAGCAGGTCCAAACCAGGACTAAACCAGGGCTAAGATATGACTAAACCAGGTCTTAGATAGGACTAAAACAAGGACTAAACCAGATCTAAATCAGGACTAAACCAGGTTTGAAGAAGGACTAAACCAGAACTAAAACCAGGGCTAAACCAGGACTGAAACAGGACTAAAACAGGACTAAAACAGGACTGGACTAAAACAGGTCCAAACCAGGACTAAACCAGGGATAAGATAGGACTAAACCAGGTCTAAACAAAGTCTAAACTAGGCCTAAAGGAGGATTAAACCAGGTCTGTACTAAGACTAAACCAGTACTAAAGCAGATCTAAATCAAATATTTAAAACCAGGGTTAAAACAAAGGTTATAATTTTGAATGGGGAAAAAATGTTGCGTGTAACAGGAAGGTGAAAAATCCATGAATAAAGACGCCATTTTTAGACTCCGCATTCCCCCCGTGTGACGCTCTGCTCAAATCTTCGAAAGTTCACTGAAAAAAAGCTTAAAAATAACTTGGGGAGGCGTAATATTTCTAGTATTAAGTAATGTAAAAAGAATCTGTTCTCCTCCACAAAAGCCGATTGACTGAGTTTGGTGAAACTGAGATCAACCGTCCCACACACGAGTCTAAAAGATGACGCACTGACAGAGTTATGTTGGTGATCAAAGTATATGTGAATAAAACCTGACTATTGTACTGTATGAGGAAAGGAGCTCGTATGACTTTTGTTACGACTATGACCAGAGTTTAAAGGTCCTGTATTACGCAAAATTCATTCTTGTGAGCTTTTAGTCATGTTAGAATATTGTTTCCTCCTCAAAAACAGACTTGGAGTTGTGTTTTATGTTATTAAAGGATTGTTAAAGCTCCTATATTACACAAAAATGAACTCTTGTGAGCTTTAAGTCATGTTACAATATTGTTTCCTCCTCAAAAACATACTTTGAGTTGTGTTTTATGTTATTAAAGGATTATTAAAGCTCCTATATTACACAAAAATGAACTCTTGTGAGCTTTAAAGGTTGTATGGATGATTTTTTTTTGTTTCAAATTGTCAATGATAGATTATAGAGGTGCAGTAGCTTTGTAATTATGATGACCAAAAAAAAGAGAATAAAAATTCATCAACTCTGGACGTGGTGGGGCTAAACATTTGCCAGTAGATAACGACACTGCCTCGTTATCTGTGAGCTGACAGGCTGTCAATCAAACTCCCTACGTTTCTAGCGTAACTGACTTGCCTGCGCGCTGCCGTTACGTGGTTTACGTACGTCTGTCACGCAGTCCACAGACGCAAGACGCACAGACGCTGTTTACTCCACCAACGCAACAGTTCTTAGCGGCTTTTTTTGACCTATATCTTCCTCGCAGTTCGCACAAAGTTTGTTGCAATGGCGACAAGAATCCAGGAGCAGTTCGCCGCAAAATAAAGTCTGTTTTTGAGGTCGCTGAAAGAAGAAGACAAGGGGAAAAGCAGCGAAGCCAAACTAAGGTGATTCTTGTAGATTCATTCCAGCGATGGCGCAACTGAAGCAGACGCAGGGTCTAAAGACTGACGCACTGGTCGACAAATTACTCCTGGACAGGTCACTTCTGCTTATTATGAAAACTTATTTCCAAGAGCTGGACAAACGTTTTTCAGGACACGAAAGCGATATCCTATGTCTGAAAACGTAATTTTCAAGGCAAAGAAAGAGTCCGCTTGCTGCTGCGTGTTGTAGCTAGTTCATTCGCACGGAATCTCCGCGCAACCTTCTCTGCACCCCTTTCCTGCTCCTCTCCCCACTGCCCGATCCACTCTTCCCCCCTGCTCCTCACTTCATCCGTCTTGCCTAACCAACACTGTAGTTGTTTACAAGTCATGTGCAGCTCACCGGCTGTAAACAAACCTGTTTCTGGCGTAAGGAGGAGGAGGGAGGAGGCGTTTCTACGTAGGAGCTGTAGGGGAGGGGGGGGTGGTTTCACGCATGCGCAACATTTGAAAAAGGACAAACAGTCGCTGGATTTCTCGTTCCTTGGAAAATCCTCTATACAACCTTTAAGTCATGTTACAATATTGTTTCCTCCTCAAAAACAGACCTGGAGTTGTGTTTTGTTTCATTCGCACATGTTTGAGTAACTCTTTTTTATCAGTCTGTCTACATCTCCAAAGCTCAAAATGCTCTGTTCAACTTTGCGATGTCATGGAGTGATATTTTTCAAGTTACAGCTACCTATTTTTGTCTTTTATTTAGTGGAAAATGGCAACTCCAGACGTGAAATAATCCAAATTATTCCAGTGAAGGTGTTGGGGTGTTTAAAAACACAGAGGAGCATGTTACGACCCCAAAAATGAATCCCAACATATCCAGGAAAGACACGGAAACAAAGTTAAGGATTAGAGATGTGTTTTTTTTTGTTTTTTTTTCTGACTTTGTAGGTGTTGGAACCAAAACGAAAACCCAATTAACTGGTGCCCAAAAAACAAAATAAGTAACAACAGAAAGATGGACTTGATGAGCCAAACAGAACAAAAAGGTTCGACACCGAGCCAACTCCATACAGGAAGACCGTAGAAGCCAGTGCCAGTATAAGGTGGACCATAAGGTGCACTTAAAATCCTTTACTTTTCTCAAAAATCAACAGTGTGCCTTATAATCCGGTGCGCCTTTTATATTAATTCTGGTTGTATTTACTGACATCAAACCGATTTTATCTGGTACACAGCGCTCAAAAATCTGTCAAAATGTTTTAGTACGACTTTGGTAAACTACAAAGCCGCACCGCTTGATGGAATGTCAGAGCATTACAACTACCGTAGTCAGGAGCCTCGCGGAGTTGTGTCCTTTAGGCCCCGTCCACACTAGTACGTATTCGACCGTGTGGACACCTGAAAACACGGATACACTGGTGTAGGTCTATGCGCCGAGAAGTAGCTAATTCAGCGCCAAAACGCTAAGAAGCTGGAATATATTTCCATTATATATAGAATACATGTCCATTATGTCCATATAAACTGTCTATGTGTATGATCATGCGCATGGACCGTATAATCTCTGAACAGTTTAACATGAACCATCTCCAACGCGATAGAAGCACCTTGCGCCTTATAATCCGGTGCACCTTATAGTCCAAAAAATATGGTACGTTTATGATGAGGAAACTATAACATAGATCTCAAAATTGCTTAAAGGTTGTATAGAGGATTTTTTAAGGGAAGAGAGACAGTCCTTTTTCAAATGTTGTGCATGCGTGACACCACCTTCCTTCCTCCCTCAGTAGAAACATCTCTTCCTGCCTCTTTACTCTAGAAATCACGCTTGTTTACAGCCAGTGCGCGCTCAGAATTACTGTTGAAGTTTCCTGTCTAGAAATAATTTGGTGACCAACGCGTCAGTTTTTAGACCCTTTGTCTGCTTCGGTCGCGCCATCCCTGGAAGGAATCTCCAAGAATCACCTCAGTTTGGCTTTGCTCCTTTTCCCCTTCTCTTCGTCTTTCAGCGACCTCAGAAACTGACTTTCTTTTGCGGCGAACTGGTCGTGGATTCTCGTCCGCTATCTCAACAAATTTTGTGCGAACTGCGAGGAAGCAACAGTTTGAAAAAGCCTCTAAGAACCGCTGCATAAACCACGTAATCCCCGCGCGCCGACGAGTCAGTTACACTAGAAACATAGGGAGTTTGATTGACAACCTAACAGCCAATAGAAAATGAGGCAGCCTTGTTTTCTATTGGCTGATGTTTATCTGGCCTCACTACATCCACAGTTGATAGATTTTCATTCTTTTTTTTTTTTTTTTTTGGTCATCATAATTACAAAGCTGCTGCATCTCTGTAATGGTAATTTAAACTTTCACTGACAATTTGAAAAAAAAAAAATAAAATCCTCCATACAACCTTTAATATGGGCCCTTTAAAATAGTTGAAGTGCTCCTTTGTGTTGCTTACGTTGCCTGAACATTTAAAAATGTCACACACACAAAAAGAGATATTGTGGACTTTTCGTTGTAATCTGATTGTGCCTTAGTTGAGACGTTTGTGGTGTGTGTGTGTGTGTGTGTGTCCTCTGCGTGACTCCTCCTCAGAGCTCAGTGATCAGCCCCGGCCCTGGGTTTTATGGAGGGCAGTTGTCTCGCAGCAGGTGGTACACGCCCCGGGGATAGATTTAGATTTACTTTTAGCTGTGGTGTTTTGGGCGATCACAAAAGACCAGTGTAGAAACAGGACAGACACCAGGGCTGTGTTTCCAAACTTTTTTTTTTCTGGGGACCCATATTTTAAAAGTCACATACCTTTGCGATCCAAGTCAATAGACATTATTCATAAATCACAAAATAAAATTAAGTGTGTGTCTCTCTGAACAATTAGTATTACTCAAGTTTTAAACAATGAAAAACAGGAACTGAAGCAGCGATAAAAGGATCCATAAGTCGCCTGTTTGGACATTAAATGTAGCCCAACGAGTTTAATTTGGTCTTCCGATAATTTATGTTATTAGGTTCTTTTTTCCGACCAAGAGCTCACTAGCGGTCCTCCTCAGAGCGGACAACAAAACGCAAAGCAGACCAGCGATTTCTGACCACTGTAAAAGAGAGAAGCGCATAATAAACTGGGACAGAGCTGGTTTAAAGAGGCAATCGAAATAAGGAAACGTGCCCACAGGACGATAAACCGGGACGAGGGGGCTTATTTTTACTCTCACACACCTGGGATACTGTCCTGAGGGAGTCGGACTGCAGATGGCGCCGTCGTCCTGCCTCCACCGGTGGGAAGACGGCGCCAAAACCTGTTTAAATCAGCTGACCGGACACGTCACAGCAACATCATGTGACTCTGAGGAAGATTGAACAGTCGTCAGGTACGAAAACAAACTCTTGGTCTGAAAAAAGAACCTAATAACATAAATTAAATGTAGCCTGTTTCCTTTTCTTTTTAACATTCAGTTGAAGCAGCAGTATTGGAACAAAATAGTCAATAAAATAATTACAAAAAGATTAGAAATTATACAAAACATGTCTTAACATTTCAACATTTCTAATGAGATAGGTGGACCTGTCTGCAGTTTTGTTGCGTGTTCCAGTCTGGGGTGCAGGAGGTGAACACAACAGCAGATCAGGCGCAGAATTCTGAAGTCTGTTTCTGTGCTTTGTCTTCATTTTTGTGAGCACAGAAAATCTCGTGTCAGAACTGTTTATTGCAGACCGACATGCAGATCGTGACCAAAAAAATATCTTGCGATCCACCTGAGTTGTGACCATGGATCTGTTAAAATAACTGCAGGGTGTTGCTGGTTGTAGTTGCCTCCAGCTGGTACTTCTGTGAAAAAAATCCTCTGGGCTTCTCATAGAGGCAATGTAATCACAAACTGCTCGTGTTCGGCTGACAGGGACCTACAACTTTCTAAAATGTCAGATTTTGTGGCGATTTTTACCTATTTTATATCATAAACTTTTTCTCAGCTCAAAATCCTTCAGTTGTCTTAAAAAACACTTTATAATTGTTCGCTCCAGCTTTGCCCTGCTCCTCTCGCTCTGATTGGTCAAAGTGATCACGTGATACACCAGACCTCGCAAAGGCATGATGGGAAATGCAGTGCTGTCAAACACATGTGCTGACAGCCGATTGGACACGATATGATTTGATGAAGCGTGACCTCCCTGACAATCCGTGTGCCATTCGTTCATTCGTTTCAATATAAAACCAAAAATAAGAAAACGAAAAAACAACAGTTTTCTTCATTATTTGTCTCCAAAACCAAAATGAAAAAACAGATAACGATTCGTTTTTTTAGTTTTTGTATTTAAATGAAAACTGGAAAAAATGGATAACGGCCGTTTCCCGTTTACATGCGGGACTTTTGCACCGCGTACGGACTGAACCAGGACTGATCCAGGTCCGGGACCAGAGCGGGACCAGAGTGGACTCCAAGCTTTGACTCCGAGCCTCCGCAGGGTCCGAGCCTCAGCTTCGAGTTCCGGCCCTGCCGTGGGCTCTGAGCCTCCGGTCAGGTCCCGGTCAGGTCCCGGTCTGGTCCCGGCCTGGTCTCGGTCTCAGTTTCGGATTCAGTCCCGGCCTGGTCCCGGCCTGGTCCTGGTCTGGTCCTGGTCTGGTCTCGGTCTCAGTCTCGCTCTGGTCTTGGTCTGGTCTCAGTCTCGGTCTAGTCCCGGTTTCAGTTCTGATCTCAGTCTCGGCCTGGTCCTGGTCTGGTCTCGGTCTCAGTCCCGCTCTGGTCTTGGTCTGGTTTCAGTTCTGATCTCAGTCTCGGCCTGGTCCTGGTCTGGTCTCGGTCTGGTCTCGGTCACAGTCCCGCTCCGGTCCCGGTCTGGTCCTGGTCTCAGTAGCGCTCTGGTCCCGGTCTGGTCCCGGACCTGGATCAGTCCTGGTTCAGTCTGTACGCTGTGTAAAAATTGGTCGTCACAGTCAATGAAGTCACGTAAACGGATTTTTGTTTTTTATATTGAAAAACAAATGAACGAATGATACACGGATTCCTGACCTTCCCTCCTCTTCCTCATCTCACATCTCTCTACTTTTATATCAGAACAGATGCTTCAAATCAGACAGAAAAAGGGGCCAGGATACATGAGCGATTTATGATCTCTGAGATAAAAGTCTGTTCAGACCAAAGCGTGTGAACTTTACAGTGAGCTCTGTGTGCTTCGCTCGGGTGATGCGGGGTCAGTCTGGGAGACAGGAGAACGCTTTCACAAAGTTTGATGTAGTTTTATTCAGTTCAACACTTCAAATGAACACGAGATCTGTCCTGTCAGCGGGATTCTGTGTGATCTGATGCACATGGCTGTTCTCAGGCTCATGAAGTGTTCAAGCCACAGACTGTATAAAGAGTCATATGTACAGTCAAATATAGAGTTTATGGGCCGCTCGACTGCAGCCGCCCACTCTTACCAAGGATTCAGGCGAGGATTTAAGCAATTTAAATACACACATTGTAACATAATTTCCTGTTATTGTGAAATTTTGCACTAACTCTAGACGTTTTTTAGATACATGTTGCCTACACTGCAAAAAACAAAATCTAGCCAAGTTAAAATGACTTGAATTAAGAAAGTTTTATCACGATTTGAGTAAATTTCACTTGACAAGTAAAGTTATCTGCCAATGAAACAGGATTTTTTTGTAGTTAAAATATGAAAATACATCTTGCTACACTTAAAAGAAGAAAAACAACAACTTTTTGCACTTCATTCAGTAGATTTCGTTTTTTTATTTTAAGAAAAACACACTTATTCTATTGGTGGATCATTTTACTTGTTGTAAAAGTTGAATCGACTCAAATAAAGTCAAATGTTCTTAATTTAAGTCATCCTAATTTAAGTAGGTATTGTTTTTCTCCAGTGCATTTTGTGTTTCTATATTAAAATTACAGATAAAGCGGCAGAAAAATGGCATTAAACTTATATAAGATGCATTTACTCGACTGTGGGTGTTTGTATTGATCAAAATACCTTCAAAAACTTTTTTCATTATGACGTTGAGTCGGGTCACCTCTTCACAGATCTCGTTTGTAAATTGGCCTGGTGGTTCCCGTTCGTCTGATAAGTTTAAAGCCGTACTTTGGAGCACTGCGGGCAAAGCGATAACATCTCCATGGAAACAAGCAACTGAACCTCTACCTGAAAAGTTACATAGTGCACTAAGATGTTGCAGACATATTACGCTTGTGTCTGCTGTATAAATATGAACTCAGATGTTAAGTAAAAGTCAAAATTATCCATAGTAAAATCTGAAGTATCCTATAGGCGAGTTTCATTGTTGACAAAAGCGCGCGTTGCATGCTGGGAATTATTTTGGTCGGCGGCAAGAAACACTAATTCAACATGACGGACGGAGCGAGAAAGCACGTAAAGGGTATTGATCGCGGTTATTTATCCACTCTAACGGCAGAGGACCCAAGACCATTTGACCAGAAATTGGTCATAAGCATCGACGGACGACAAATCACCCTTTTCAACCCCGACAAAAGGTGGACCAAACCAAATTTCTGGTCAGAATCGCCAACGACCTGGACAAATATTCACTTATATCCACAATGACTTGGTGGAAACTCCTGGGCCATTCACAGCAGAAAAGATGAAAACCTCCAAGAGTCTCGATGCGTCGCTGAACTTGTTGGAGTCCACGGTTTGTTAGGATCTTCTACGTTTGCTCTGCGAATGTTTGAAAGCCGTTTAATTCACCGTTAGCGGTTCTTTTTCACTCAGAATACGAAAAAGACATTTTCCTTCTTCCGCGCTTCTATTTGTGCATCCGATAATGCAGCAGGAATTTACCATTATCGGGGAGAAAAATACGCGAGGTTACGCACTGTGTTTGACGCTACCGTGTTTCTTGCCTCCGACCAAAATATTTCCCAGCATGCAACGCGGGCTTTTAATAACAATGACGTCAGCTGAAACTCGCCTGCATGGATAGGCACTCAAATGTATAAGGTACACTGTGCAACTTTTCTGGTGGGGAGTCCGTCAAATACTTTTCTCCGTGATTCATTGCTGTGTAGGGTATTAAACCTTCCTGTCGTCATGGAGACCAAACCAGACCAAGTTACCGGTCAGATCTGTTTTTCTAGGAGCTCTAAAACTACCTGTAATTGAATAAATCTAAGCTAAAATTCTAAATGAATAAAACCAACAACGTTATATTCGTTTATTTTTTATAGTACTGAATAATGTGTATAACATTCCACGGTTTGGTATAACATTTATCTCCATGAAGAATGTTTAAAGTTTTTGTTTCCACGGACACATACCGATGACGTGCCGCCTCCGCAAAGTTACACAGTGGCTCTGTTCAAAATCGAATTACGATATTTACGCTATTTTCTGATCTATGTCATAATGTTTCCTCATCACAAACAGACCTGGAGTTATGAGTTGTTTAATGTCGTACGGTGGAACATTCCAGGCAAAGCAACAACATCTCCACGGAGGAAAGTATTTGACGGACGCTCCACCAGAAAAGCGACACAGTGCACCTCGAAGTAAAAGTAAAAATGACCCATAGTCAAATTTGAAGTACAGAAACCTAAACTTTGTGCAGTATTTTGAGTTGAGCGTGAGTCTTCTGCTCTCTGCTCTTACATAAGCGCTGCGGCTCACAGACTTTCCGTTTGGCTCGAGGTTGGGCTATTAGCAGATCTGTATAAACCATGGAACATCTGAGTGCGACCAAACCGCCTCCAGGAAACATCAGGAAGAAGCCCGCGTCGACTCTTTGACAAATTATGCTTTTGTGCTCAAATGTAGGACAGATTTTTTGAGAAGATTCTGTTTTATGCAGCGGTGGAACATAACAAAGTAAAAATAGTACTTAAAAGTGCATTGTGTAACTTTTCTGGTGGGGGCTTCATCAAATACTTTTTTTGGAGATGTTTAGGGATGTGCAAATGATTGAAATATTGATTTGTTGTGTCATTTAATTTGATGATACAGTATTGATATCGTGGGCTGCTGTATCGATATATATTGAGTATTTTATGTTTTTGCCGGCGTTTGTCTGTTTGTTTGTTTGTTTGTTTGTCTTTTAGCAACATAACTCAAAAAGTTATGGACCGATTTTGATGAAATTTTCAGGATTTGTTGGAAATGTGAAAAGGAAGAACTGATTTCATTTTGGGGATGATCCGGAAGAAATCCTGGATTCTGGATCACTTTGAAATTTTTAGTTAACATTGCGGTAAATGGGGCCAAAAATTTTGTTTCTCAATATCTCGGTTAATTATTGACCAAACCCCATGAAATTTGACTCAGGGATGGACAATGGGATCCTCTTTCATATTCCAAAGGCTGATCCGGATCTGATCCAGAAGACTGATTTTATCGCAATTTATATAAAAAATGGGGGTAGTCCTTGGCGGAGGTCTGCGCTCTCTGAGTGCTTTTCTAGTTATGTATATTTTACTCAGTTATTTTGTGTAAGAGCTACAGTTGTGTTGACATTTTCACAGTTTTGAGATTAGTCAGATTAGTGTTTTTCATATTAACTTTGCGCAAACTTACTGGACTTGTAGTATCAGAGAATTGATTTAGCCTTTGTTTTTCAATGAACTGTATCAAATTGGTTTGAAATATATTGCATCGATACTAGGGATGGGCATTCGATGAAATTTTCTTAATCGATCGTCGGAAGAATTAACGATCGATTATCGATTAATCATTAATGTTTTTATATTAAAATGATCATCATTATTATTACTATCTGCACTACTAATCTGCATAAATAAATTCAACTTTACGACATATAAACCGTAACGACTCTAGAGCCACATCAGCCCGTTTGACATTATAATGTGTTTAATTCAGTTTTGTGCAACTCTCACAGAAACGAAACTTAAAACCGCATCGCTAATTTGCATAAACTCAGCGAAGATAAAACTACAGCTCTTGTGTCGCTGATGTGGTTCAACTTCTGTCGGATTAAAAGACATGACTCAGTGGAATACAGGTTAGTGTGACCAGATTTGCGTTTGTCAAAACCAGGACACTGTACGGGGGGAGGGAGGTGGGGACTCGTCATCAACATTGCGCGACTCTCACCTGGTAAAACTTTTTCCCACTGGACACAGAAACATATGTGCTGCTTTGTTCACTGTGCACATGGACTCACACTTGTCCCGAACGCAACAGAAAGCGTGGAATTTCTTGTACAAATCATCGTTAAATACACATTTGTGCTTCGGTACGTTGCAGACTGACCCACTGTTTGTGTCTCGCTCCTTCTGATGCAGAGAGACACATGTACAGACCCCTGTTTGGTCACACTACACACAGCAACCTACATTCGGTTTGTCGATTAAAATTAACGTAATCGATGAAATTCTTAATGATCAATTATCGACTAATCGATTAATCATGCCCATCCCTAATCGATACTATAGAATTATATTGAATCAAAAGTGCATCCATCCATCCATCCATTTTCGTCCGCTTATCCGGGGCCGGGTCGCGGGGGGAGCAGCCTAAGCAGGGACTCCCAGACTTCCTTCACCCCAGACACGTCCTCCAGCTCCTCCGGGGGGACCCCAAGGCGTTCCCAGGCCAGCCGAGAGACATAGTCCCTCCAGCGTGTCCTGGGTAATCAAAAGTGCACTCTATCTAAAAACGTATCATATTGTGGCCCACATATTGAGGTATCGTTTCAGTACGGGACGTTCAGTTCGGTGCAGGGCTGTGCACGAGTGAATTCGAGCAATTAATGTGTGTTTACATTCCTCCACTACATGCAGCAACATGGACGGCTCGGCTCTTTAATATTCACGAGGAAACTGGTCCGTGATTGGGCTGACAGTGTGTCCCGCAGTGCTTTAGAGTTTGACCTACGTCCCTTTCGCCGGCACGAAAACCTCCCCACATCCGCTCACAGTCAGCTTGCCTGTTTTTCTAGGAACCTTTGAGCTATGAAACCACCTGTAACTGAATAAATGTAAGATAGAGCTGTTTAATGTCACACTGTGGAACATTCCAGGCAGAGAAATGACATATCAACCAAAAAGTTACACAGTGCACTTTTAAACATTTACACCATGTCTAAAACAAATCAGTATCAACTATTATTCATCTGGACTAGGACTCATCAGACCTACATCAGGACTAAACCAGGTCTAAACCAGGACTTAAACCAGGACTAAACCAGGACTAAACCAGGACTTAAACCAGGACTCTAAACCAGGACTAAACCAGGTCTAAACCAGGACTTAAACCAGGACTTAAACCAGGACTTAAACCAGGACTAAACCAGGACTCTAAACCAGGACTTAAACCAGGACTTAAACCAGGACTAAACCAGGACTAAACCAGGACTAAACCAGGACTAAACCAGGACTAAACCAGGACTAAACCAGGACTAAACCAGGACTTAAACCAGGACTAAACCAGGACTAAACCAGGACTAAACCAGGACTAAACCAGGACTTAAACCAGGACTTAAACCAGGACTAAACCAGGACTAAACCAGGACTAAACCAGGACTAAACCAGGACTAAACCAGGACTAAACCAGGACTTAAACCAGGACTAAACCAGGACTAAACCAGGACTAAACCAGGACTTAAACCAGGACTTAAACCAGGACTTAAACCAGGACTTAAACCAGGACTAAAGCGGTCTCCAAAATGTCCCTCCACCATATTTCTTACAACCTGAACCTCTTACCCTTGTGTTCTCTGTACGACCCCGGTGTGACCCCTGCTGGCCCTTTGACCCCGGGGCAGACTGCAGGCTCCAGTGGCGGCTCTGGAGAGGACATTAGGACAGGGACAGGGGGACAGGGGGACAGGGGGACAGGGCCGTTACAGAGCAGCAGCTGTGTAGAAGTTACAATGACGTCTTTTATGTGACGGTTGGAGCTCGCGAGTCGCAGGTTTAGGCGCCGTAAAGCAGCTGGACTTTCCACCAAGTCTGCAACACTGACTCTTTATTGTTCCAGTTTGTAGAAAAGTTTTAAAGAGACTCTACACTGTGGTTTGGATCAATTATTCAAATAAAAATGTTAGGACAGATACTCACAGTTTTATTTTTTTTTACTTTTTTATCAGGCTTCAGCACAAATAGTGGTGGATCGTAACAAAGTAAAAGTAGAAAAGTACTGTATTTAAGTAAAAATGTAAAAATCTGTACTTGTAAGTAGATTTTCCAGTTGATACTTTTTACTTTTACTTCTCAGGTGTCTGTACTTTCTTCACTGCGTTTTTGAGCAGGACAGAAAAGTAAAAGTATTTTTTATGATACTTTGAAAGCTGCTGAAAAGTCAAACATATACAAATAAAAACTAGGTACGAAAAAAATATTGATTTAATTGTTTCTGTTTAACAAAATTCTGCACAAATCTTGGTAAAAATCACTGCATTTTAAGCTTTTTTAGATCTCAAAATCTACGTGAAATACTTTTACTTTTTATATTTTTAAACTGGTACTTAAATATTTTTACTAAAATAGATTTTTTCATGTGGTACTTTTACTTTTACTTGAGTATTTTTTCGCTCTGGTATGTGTACTTTTATTTAAGTGGCAAAATTGAGTCTGGACTCAGTTGTGGACTCGGTCTTTGCTCATGGACTTGGTCTGGATTCGGTCCCTGCATGTGGACTTGGTCTGTGCTCATGGACTTGGTCTGGATTCGGTCCCTGCATGTGGACTCGGTCTGTACTTGTGGACTCGGTCTGTACTTGTGGACTCGGTCTGTACTTGTGGACTCGGTCTGTGCTTGTGGACTCGGTCTGTGTCTGTGGACTTGATGTGTGTGTGGACTCGGTCTGTGGTTTATGCCCGTGGACTCGGTCTGTACTCGTGGACTCGGTCTGTGCTCTGTGGACTCGGTCTGTGCTCTCTGTGGACTCGGTCTGCGCTCTTGGACTCGGTCTGTGCTCCTGTGGACTCGGTCTGCGCTCTTGGACTCGGTGTACTCTGTGTTTGTGGACTCGGTCTGTGCCCGTGGACTCGGTCTGTGCTCTTGGACTCGGTCTGTGCCCGTGGACTCGGTCTGTGCCTGTACACTGAGGAGATACTGTGTGTGTTATAAATAGGGGCTTGAGATTAGATGTTTGGAATGCACCTGGTGGAGATAACTGGAGAAACTCTTCTGGACTTGTTTTTGTGGCACTATGTTTGAACATGGATCTATTCAAACATCTGGATTGGGCATTTCTAACGTAGAACTTGAGTTGGAGTCATGGCTGCGGAAAAATCCCTCCTGCCCAGAAAGGATTTTCCTCAAAGAGCTCAATGCCAACACTTACTGCTCCTGTTTGACTGACAGGGACTGACAGGACGCCTACTGCTTTCAAAAACCCCAGAATTTGTGTCAATCTTTTCTTATTTCCAGCTCAAAACCCATCAGTTGTCTTAAAAAACAGCTTTTTAATCATCCAGTGAGGTTCATGTGGTCTTCTGATAATTTATCTTATTAGTAGGGGTGGGCGATATCTTTTTGAATACAGTGAGATTTTTTTTTTGTTTTTTTTTGTTGCAGAAGCACTACGTTCAGACTGCAGGGCTTAACGCTCAATTTGCAGATTTTTTTGTGAAATCCAATGTTTTTTTTTTGCAGAGGTCGTTCACATTTCCAATTAAATGCGACTTGTATGTGACTCCAGTGTGAACTTTAAACGGCCCGAAAGTGTCCCGCATGTTCACTGGAGACACGACGACGTCAACCTCAGCGAGCGTGATCTGTGTTTACGGAAGTTGTCCAAACATGGACGCAGCATCGAGCACCTGGAGATTTTAAAGTTCCTCTCGTACCGGAGCCAGAACATGAACAACTTACTTGTTTTAAGGAGGAGATTGAGAAGGAGAAGGACGAGGTTTTTGGCCGTGGTGTTTTGTGGGACAGCGGCAGCGACGTCCGTTGAAAGGAACGTGTGGATGTGGAGACGTAGCCAAGAGTGGTGAGTGGTGATGTGCTTCACTTCAGTGACATGGAGTTCATTAACAATTTTCGCCTACTTCAGCGCAGAATAGTGACGTTTGTGGCTTGTTGATAACGTGTAGGTGGATGAATGCAGTTTGACCATTCAGACTGAAGTCGCATGTGAAAAGATCAGATATGTATCGGTTTCAGGACCACATATCCAAGTGTCCTGGGTCACATTTGAAAAAATCGGATCTGTGTCGTTCAAACTGTCATTAAAAGATCAGATACAGGAACATAGAAGCCAAAAAATCAGATTTGTATCACTTCAGGCTGCAGTCTGAACGCAGCCTTAGACTTGTGTTTTGTATCTTTTATCTTTTTTTTTAAACTTCTGGCTGTTCAGTTTTTTTACCTTTGTACCATTTCAAGCTTTTCATTAGATCTGCACGACTTGAACTGCAAAAAATAACTGGAAAAATTAGGGTGTTCTTAAACTTTTTACCGTGGGAGAAGAGTGTCCAGAAGTTCCCAACCGCTAAAAACATGTTCCATTGAGCTCAGCCTTAATGACTTGAATGGGCGGACGTGTTTTGTAAATGACACAAATTGGCTCAGCTTAACATCAGTCACCTGCGTTTGAACGTAAAGTACAGGAGTGCCGGTACCCGAGTAAAAGTATCTTGCGCTCAGACGAGGTTTGAACCGGCAATCTCCTGGCGAATCTCCTGCCGCACAATCGCAAGTGAACGGTCTCATGATGTTTCCCTTCGATTCAAAGCACTTTACATGAGCCTTCCTTTGGACAGAGGGAAAACAAAGCCCTCACCGCGCTGAAGCACCTCTCCAGGCAGAAGAGAGAGAGCCCTCGAGCCCAGGGACAGGAGCTCTTCACTGGGCAGAAGCGGGACAGTGTGTACCCTCTCGTTTTGTTGCGTCCGGACGAGTGCTGGTGGGATCCGTGTGTTGTTTTTCTGAGTGGTGGGGTTGGCTCGGGTCTGGAGAGCGTGTAGCATCAGCTCCTTCTGAGTTTGATGAGGCTGAAGATGGAGCTTTTGTTTGGGGTTTGTGAAGCTTTTGTTAGAGGAAAGTCAAAAGAAGTTTTAAGTTCTTTTGGGAGTGGTTTTCCGAACTGTACGTGAGAGAAAAATATAGTTTGCTTTACCTTTATAAGATTGTAGAGAACAGGAACTACATCTTTAAAGCTACACCATGTAACATTTAAATTAATTCAAAAAACGTTATTTTCATTTGTTTTTATATTACTGAAAAATGTGTCCTTGTTTACATCGAAATGCTACAAATTCCACAGTATTAGGGATGTAACAATAACCAAAATATCGTGATATCGTATCGTCAAAAATCTCAATATATCGAATTACAGTTTTCTTTCCTTAAATGCATTTTTTATAACAGCTTATAAAAATCAGGACTGAACCAGAAATAAACCAGATGTAAACCAGAGCTGAACCAGGACTGAACTAGGTCTAAACCAGAAATGAACCAGGAGTAAACCAGGTCTAAACCAGGACTAAACAGACTAAACCAGGACTAAACCAGGACTAAACCAGGTCTAAACCAGGAAACCAGGTCTAAACCATCTAAACCAGGACTAAACCAGGACTAAACCAGGTCTAAATCAGTAAACCAGGACTAAACCAGTGGTCTAAACCAGGTCTAACCAGATTAAACCAGGACTAAACCAGGTCTAAACAGGTCTAAACCAGGACTAAACTATGTCTAAACCAGAACTGAACCAGGTCTAAACCAGGACTAAACCAGGACTAAACCAGGTTAAACCAGGACTAAACCAGGTAAACAGAACTGAACCAGGTCTAAACCAGGACTAAGCCAGGACTAAACCAGGTCTAAACCAGAACTGAACCAGGTCTAAACCAGGACTAAACCAGGTCTAAACCAGAACTGAACCATGTCTAAACCAAGACTAAACCAGGTCTAAACCAGGACTAATTTTGGACTAGAACTTAGAATCTAGGACCGCCCCTGAGAGAACCCCTGAGTGCGATCGGGCATTAGCTGCGTTTAGCTTTTAGCTCCGTGGAGCGCGGAGTTCTGTGCCGGTCCTTTCGCTCACCATCACGGTCTACGCAGGTGAACCTCCGGCGTTTCACCGCTGCTGATGT